>NW_022900928.1:10119328-10136924 GCF_012274545.1 Fukomys damarensis
ATAGGGACCCGCTGGGCAGGTGGGGGCGGGGCTGCTGCACGTCCACTGCGCGTGCGCTAGAGACCGGGTAGGGCCCGCGGGCCCACGGGGTTCCCTGGCGTGCGGTGTTAGCACCCTACTTGAGTAGCTTTCTATGATCTTGAGTAGGTTGTCCGCCCTTTCCCTTGCCTAAGTTTTCTCATCGACAGAAACGAGGATTGTGACTGCACTCACCGCGGGCTAGTAAGGATAAACAAGAGTTTACAAACCCGGCGCGGCGGTGCAGGCCAGTAATCCCAGCATGCTGGGAGGCCAGGCAGGAGGATCACAAGTCAGTCTAGCCTGGGCAATTTAGCGAACCTGTGTCAAAAAGTAAGAGAACTGGAGACTAGCTTAGTCCTCGCTTCAGTCCCCAGTACCATAAGAAAAAAAAAGTTAATGCATTAGAAATAAATGCTGACTTTACCCTGAACAACGGAAAACAGGTGAACTGCTTTTTACAAGGGAGTAAGGCTATCAGGTATGTTTAGAAGAAACACCTGGCTGCTGTGCTGTGTAAGAACACGCATGGCCCCATGCCGCTTCCTTCCATTCCTAATGTCTGTAGAATGGGGCAAGTGACTTCAGTAGGTGACGTTTCGGTCTCCAGTCACAGGGGCTGTCACTGTGCTTGGCACAGTTAGGTTAGGTTGAAGACCATGGCCTACTAGGCCCTGCATGATCCTAAACTTCCAGCCCAACTCAACCCTTCACCCTGGCTCCAATCTCAGCCTTTTGTTTATTGTCAATCACTGAATTCTGCACACATGGGCAGGTCCTCCTTCCTCAGATCCAAAACAGGTTCCCTTGATGCTCCAGGTGTGTGTTTCTTGCCACCTACCATTTGCTTGCTTGCTTGCTTCCTTCCCATTAGTTTTCTTGGTACAGCACTGTTTGTACCACAGGACGAGGACTGTGTCTCCACTTTCTCTGGCACATTATTCCTAGCTTGGCCTATGAGATAAATGTACTGAATGAAAATGACTTTACAGTATCGCTGAACTTTTCTGAATGTACTCTTCCTTGCCTGTGAAGTGCTACAGCACAGACGCATCAGGCAGTTAGTAGTTCTCACTTCCAGGCCCCTGTCAAAATGTCTGTGGCACCCTTGGGTTAGACTGTTCACTCGTGTTTCCCAGGGCCACAGAGGCAGATCTCAGAAAGCATTTGCTGAAGGAATTAAACACTTATAGTTACATGGGCCCAGCCAACTCTTTTCATACTTCCAACATACCTGCCCTCTATTCAGCAAGGCCCATTTCTCTCTGTAAAGCTTGGAAAGCCCATCAAAGCTCTTAGTAACCCATCATTTAGTGCTGACAGGAAAAGAAGTTGACACCTAGGCTGGAGGGGTGACTGGGCCAGAGTCTTGTCCGTTGAAGTTCAGGTCTCACCCAAATGCAAGCCTGCTTTTCTCTCTGACCGCAGACCTTTCCCTGACAGCCCTTCACTATTGAGACCAGAATGGAACATAAAGGAGTCGTCGTTAAATGTTCCTGAGGGACAAAATGCTCCTCTGGGCTTTGGCCCTTCCTTGTGCATCTTCTTTCTCTTGCCACAGTTTTAAAACGGCAGTACCTGGAGCCTCTAGAATCTTACTGGCGGTATTAATATTTTGTAAGGTCCTAGACCAAAGGGAAATCCCAAATATTTGCATTTTATTCATCCACAACGAATATTAACAATTATCTAGAAATAGAAAGATACAGGTGCTCTTGCAGAGTGCATAAAAATATGAACTTCTGTATGTGATCAGGCTAAGCTGGGTTAGAATCCGGACTCTGCCACTTTTAGCGTCACATCTTCAGCACCTGGCTCTTGGTGAAGGTACCTAAGCACAGTGAGCCTGTTTTCCTATGATAAAAGGATTACAATATTTTTTAAAGGATAAAAGATATGGGGACTGTAGCACTTTATAAGGACCATTCGTAGGATGAAAGTATAGACAATGTAGAGATGGGAACATAGCAAGCTCTTGGTAATACCAGCTGCTATTATATTATGCCATGGTCAAAATGCTGTGCTCCTACTTGGGCATTTTTTAATAATCTACACCATATCCAGGCTTTATCCATTTGTTTTTATTCCTCTTTATTTCATCCGGTGAATTATGTAAGCTTGGCCATATATTTTCATAGTACATTCTACAGAAGCAGAAAGGCACCAGGTTCACACCGTTCACAAGCATTTGTGTAACTCAGAGGCTGTGATACCAGCAGCTTTCGAGCGGCGCTCTCATCCACGTGCCACATAATGTTTACACAGCACTTGTGACTCTGCAGACTGCCATTTCCAAGCTGGCTCCCAGCTCCCATTAAAAGAAATTTTAAACAAAAGAGAATTACAGATTCCCATGTCCACAACCCCCAAATCCAGACCCAGAAGGTTTGAAATAAGGCCAACAAAGCTCCCCAGGTGACCGGTGTTAACACCATGACACAGAGCACAGCTGTTACTTCAGTCTTCAGGGATGAGAACAATGAAAAAACAAAGGTAAAGTACACGTTTTCTTAGACCCTGAAAGTAGATTTAGTGATGAGTGTTGAAATTTGTGGGTAAAAGCATTTCCACGGCATGGTCACGGCTTGAGACAGCCATCCTCTTTCCCCAGGTCATGGATGGCCTTGCTTTCCAGGACTTCCATCTGCTTGCTGCCTGGTCTCACCATGTTGTTCAGCATTGCTCTTACCACAGTCATCACAGGCGCAGAGAGGCCACTGGCCCAAGAGTGTGGTAAGGAGCCAAAGAATTTCCTAGCCAGCCATTCACCTGGGCGAGATTCTTGCCTGTCACACAACAGAACTCTAAGAAGAAAAGGCAAAGCAGAGGAAGATTCAGTAACCTGCATCAGACCACGTGGGTATTAGACTGAACTGTGTCCCCTCAAGATCTGCGTGCTGAAATCCTAACACACAATGTGACTGTATTTGGAGATGACCTTTAGGTTAAAGGAAGTCTTAAGGATGGGACTAGACTGATCCAGTAGGTCTGTTGTCCTAAAAGAGGAAAGAAAGACCTGCCTGCACATACACACGGGAAGAAGCCATGGGAATACAACAAGACAGCCATGGGCTGCCAGCCAGGAAGAGCAAGGCTCCCTTCTAGCTGCCCTCTTTCCTGTCCTGGACGTCTTAGGCACCCTCCTCTCCAGATGAGAAACTGGCTGAACTAACTGTGCTGTATGCTCAGGTAGCACGTGTACTTACCCAGGCCTAAACACTGAGTAACGATCAAATTTTAATTCTTCAACCCTGGCTTCTACTTCTCCCTGTTAAGAAAGAAGACACTTTCAGTAGTGAAGACCAACCAACTCAGTTAAGTAAAGCTGAAGCGAGGAAAATTGAGAGTTTTGAAGATAATATGCTGCTGCAGGTCTCAAGACTCAAACATTCTTACCTAGAACTTTAGATTCCAAAGCGTACAGGGAGTTGAGAACAGTTAATCCTGATGTGTAAAAGAGTTAAAAGTTGCCTGCTGAATTAAGCACAGCCTGACCATTTCTCATTTTACTGACATGAAAATATTTCCAGAGAGGGTAAATGTTATGCCGTCTTAACCACTAGAGCATTTTCAATTTAGTCCAGAATCACTGCTGCAAGTCAACAGATACTAAGTTTTTTTGGGGGGTGGGGAGAGTATCCAGGTAGTTGCGGTGGCCAGAAAAACCTACAGAGGACTCACTTCTTAACAACTCCCTGCCCTGAATTTCAAAAGACAGATTACATATAGATGACACTGTGAATTTGTTCAGCAAACCACTAATTTTCATGCCAGGCAACTTTGTTAACAGAAATGCCAGAAGTACTTATGCTGGTTGAGGGGACCTCTGATGGCCCTGTGAATTAACAACAAGGGCCTCCTCCTTTGGCACCTGGCTGTTCCAGTCAGTTCACACTTAACCTGACACATCATACAATCTTGGCTATTTAAAACATCTTTTTCATGTATTAACTGGTAGTTTTTTAGCATAGAGATGGTTGTGAAAACTTTATACCACAATCTGAGTCTTAAAATCTAAGTTTGAAAGCTAGAAATCCCATACCATCAGTGGTCACACCCCATCTCCTCTCCCCACACACTAGACTACTGGTAATCTACTTTCTGCTCTGTAATTTTGCCTACTCTTTTGTAGTTGAGTGATATTCTGTTGTATTGGCGTGCTACCATTTGTCCATCCATTCATCAGTTGAGGACATCTGGTTTGTTTCATGCTGGCTAGATGAATAATTCAGCTATAAACATTCATATACACGTGCTTAGGTACACATTTGTTTCTTAACTAGCCTTTTGACACAAAGATGGTTTTTTATTAGCATATGCATGAAAAAGTTAACAGCAGGCCTGAGGCTGCTATCCTGAGTAAGGCCAACCAAGGGTGGCCTTATCCTTGCAAGGGTGGCCCTGGACTTATACCTGGGAACCTGGATTTCAGGAGTGTTCCTGCCATTCCCTACATGATTAGGGCCATCCACTGTTCCTGAACTATTTATTAAAACATTGTGGTCTAATACGAACACCTCCTTTTCTTCTCATGATCTCCAACTGTGAATAGCCTGTGTGAGGGACTCCCATAAAAACCCTGGACTGCTGGGCTTGAGTGACCTTCTGCACATAGTACTCATGCTGGGGGGAATCCAGCCCAGCCTGTACAGCCCCAGCAGGGAGAGGCCTCTTGGAAACCTTCCCTCCTTCCCTCTGGCCCTGATCCATGCACCTTTTCCCTTTGCTGCTTTCCTTCCACTGCCATTTCTCATCACTGTTGGGTACAACTACCTGCTGCAACCTGTGAGACCTTCTGGCGAGTAAGCAAACTTGAGGGTATCCTTGGGGAGTCCCCAAAACAAGCAAATTATAAATTCCTTAAGGTCAAGGGTCACCCGCGGTGGGGAAATGTGCTGTGGGCTCCGCACCCAACCTTCTCCCTGCAGCACCAACAAGTGCCCACGAAGGTCTGACCCATCCAGGCCTCCGTAATGTATGCAGTGGAATGCTTCCCGAGTGCAGTAGAGTCTCCTCAAGAATAAAGGGGTTTCTCCAATGAGGCGGGAGGGGCAGCTCACACACAAGAAGGAGGAGGACATGAAGCTGAGAGGTTGTTCGGGACAGAGCACCTTTCCAAATTCTCCACGCAGCTATATTGTTCAGGATCACTCTGGATGGACAGCTGGGTCATCGTTTCTGTCCTTTTAAACTAATCACACTCATAACGCCACAATGTACGTAATATCGGTCAACTTCTGTGGAGGAAGAATTCTTTTTCCAACTTGCTGCTACAACTATTTGCTGAGGCTCATGCACTTTGCTGAGTCTTTCCCAGGTATGAGACAAAAGCTACTCATTGCACAATGTTCAGCAGCACTATCCTTGGAATCAGGTTGTCTGGGTTCAAATCCCAACCCCGCCACTTACCAGCCAGTGATCATAATACTCAGCTTCCACACAAATGCACATCAAAGCCCTTAGAACACTGCTCAGCACAATTAGTGTTAGCTATTTTTGCCTCATTGAGCTGTTATAACCCCATGAGTAGGTAGGAGGAGTTCCTTTATCATTAAAGCTGAGGAAATATACATGATATTTTCATTCCTAAGAGGTATAAGTATCTACCTTGTCACTGAGAGCAAAATGTTCTATTTGATAATGTTTTTCAAAAGCCATATGTGTATTTTGAAACAACTTTTTTTTTTCTTTTAAGGGTGCTAAAGAAACTCTAAAAGGGCCAGTGATTTAGCTCAGTAGTTCTGTTGCCTGCTTTGCAAGCACAAGGTCCAGAGTTCAATCCCCAGTAGCAAAAAACAACAACAACAACAACAAAAAAAAAACCTCTAATAAGTTAAAACGTTATCATTCTTGATTTCACTGGTGGCTCACTGATCTTCATGGGCCTTGAAATGCAATTCAGCTATAAGCCATATGGAAAATGATCTGAAAATGTACATTACAAGCTGGTCATGAGCAAACACAACCATAAAGATATTTACCAAAATGGTACCAATCGTATATCTCTTTTCAGAAAAATAGCATTGTGAAATGCAGCCCAATGCAAGTCCAGTACAACTTCAGGGTGAAGAAGAGGTGAAAAGAAGAAACAGTAAAGCAGAGTACAAGCACTTATAGTTCTGGAAAAAATACAGTTTAAGAAACTATAATCAAATATCTTAACAACTATACATGCGAAAGTAGAACTGGACATCTCTTTGCTTTTAAAAATGCAGAAATGGTAACAATTGACATTTACAAAGCAACTGATTTCAGCTTAAAGTGAGGGCTTTGGACAAGTGGATCGGACCAAGGGGAGGATTTTTTGACAAGTAGCTGGATAACAGCATGGCAAACTCCCTCCTGCTGCAGATATGTGAGCAGAACCAGGTGAACTTCCGTAAAAGAAATTCACAGTGGAAACAGGGTTTGGCCATATAACCTCTACACCCTGCTTGTGACCCAAAGCCATGACCCATCCTTCTGTAGCACCAGTTTTACTTCAAAGTTAGGAAATGGAAACAACTTTTTAATTAAACAAGGATATGTAACATGAGGAGAATACAATACATATAAAATAAATACAAAATGTGTGTGAATTTAAAAAAAATACTTTTATGAAAAGTTGAGCTTATAATTAGCACACTGCTTCAGGCTAAATGTCCCCAAATCCCAGCATAAGCTCCTTCCTCTCAGCCATTAGAGAACTTGGAATCACAGCCTCCGTGCCTCCTCCAATGCTAGAATTACATGTTGACATTCAAGGCCAGAGCAGTCACAGCTCTCTGTACTGATTCTTGGGTAACACAGCAGACAAGAAGTTGACAGTGGGGGTGCATGCTACTTGGGAGGCTGAGTTAGAATAATTACAAGTTTGAGGGCGGCCTGGGCAACTAGCAACACACTGTCTCAAAACAGTAAAAATGGCTGCAGGCTGGAGATTTAGCTCAGTTGTTCTAGCACCTGCCTCGCAAGTGCAAGGACCAGAGTTCAATCCCCGGTACCAAAAAACAACAACAACAAAAACTGGCTGGGATGTAGCTCAGTGGATGAGCACTTTCCTAGCACACACAGGGCTTTGGATTCAGTTCCCCAGTATCCTCCCCGCCACATATCTACAAAAAGGATGGAAGATATTACAAATTATCTTGTAAATCTTTCCCACTTCCTGAATATATGCCTGCAAAAACATAGCCTGTAGCTATGAAAAATACATAATTAAATGCACTTCATGCTATTTAAATACTATGTAGTAGTTTGTATTATTTAGTACTGCCAATTAGCCCAGATAGAATTGTGCACAAACCTTAACTTGTAAATACAAAAATGTGCTTGACTTATCAGCTCCTCGAGCGGACAGCAAGTTGAAATGTTTGCAACCTCCAGTTTTTGCCATCTCTGCCGACTTCAGCACATAATCTCGGTCAACACGAACAAATCCTTCCTGAGGGGGAAAAGGATGTGAGTTATTTCCCAGAGGCCACGGGCTAATTTTAAAGATGACAAATTAGTTGGGGCAGCAGGCTGGGAGGCCTGAGAGGAAAGAGGATTTAATAAAATGCGTCCAAGCAATACAGGGGAGTCAGGACAAGACCCTGGGAGGGGCTCCAGGTGTGGCCCTCCAGGCAGACCTCCAGCATTAGCAGCAAGGCCAGGCCACCTGGAGAAAACAAGGATAATGACACTGAAATCCAGACACTGAACAAACCCATGAGGCACAAAGGGAACACTGAGATGGGGCTGGGAAACTGCTTGTAGTCTTTGTCTTTTAGTAACCTGACAGACAAGCTTCCAACTCTTGGTGCTTCCTTTCTGTTTCCTGCGCCAACTCTAACAAGGTGGGGTTTCAGTGTGACTGAGGACCCTCGCCAGGCACCATGAGAGCAGGTTAATTTCCAATTTCTGTACATGCTTCGCAACGTGCCTTAGGGATAGAAAGGGATGCACTCACTTTTTATTCTGTTTTGCTGAGAGGTATGTAATTTTAAATTATATATCTTTTTGGAGATCCCTGATCTAGATTCAGTCCAGTGAGGACAGTGGCTGTGTCCTCCTTAATTCACATCTCAGCATCAGCACATGCCTAGCACATAGTCAAAAATGTTTCAATCAATGAATAAAAGTGAAAAAAGCAAAGAAAGGAAAAACCCAGTTGGAAAAAAATCAAAAATACATAAGTGGAAATGAAAGGAGAGGAGAGGATGTCCTAAACAACAAAACTGGAAGGGTGTGTGCCTCTCTACAGCTTCTTGGGACCACTGTCCATTCTGGGGCCCCCAACTCGAGACAGCGAAGAAAAGCTGCAGTCTCCCGAAGCTGATTGTCCCTGTGTATCTTATGAGGTCTTGCTGTAGGAAGAGATGCCAGATCTAAAGATGAGATTCCTGCTCCAAAGATGTTTTAAATTTAAAAATGTCCTCTGTCCTAGCTGTTAGTTCTGAACGTTTTCTTTGGTACGGTGACTTCTTTCTTTCACAGAATGTTAGAAGGGACCTTAGGAAATATCACCTTCAAGGGAACAAGGTGCCATGGTCTAGTGAAGTGCTAAGAAGTGAGAGTTCATGGCAGCAGAAGATAGCAAATGCAACAAGGGACCTTAGCTGCGTCTTTCTGCCCCTTTTATCCCATCCAGACGACTAGGGTTAGGGTGGTGCCAAACCAGTCAGTGCACTGGTTTAGTAATCACATGCGCTTAATCTCAGGATCACTCACTCTAATCCAGCCACCTCTACAAAAGCCCTGTGACCACATGAGGCTTTGGGGGGACATCTAGCCAAAAACGGTAACACAGAAGAGATCTTTACATTATCCTGTTGGGCTCCACGTCCTCACAAAGGTGCTCAGACAACACAAGTGGCGGAGGTTGGAGTTACACAAAGTGAAGCAGGCTCAACCGCAAACTGCTGGCCTTGAACATGGAGGAAAGTGACCATGAACCAGAGGCAGCAGGCAGCCTATAGATGAAAAATGTAAGAAAGCGATTTCTCCTCGAGCCTCTGCGAAGGAATGTAGCCTGCCACCACCTTGATCTCCCAGTAAAATCCATGTCAAACTTCTAGCCTATAGAACTGTAAGAAAATACACTTCCGCTGTTTTCGGTCACCACATTTGAGGTCATTTGTCAGAGCAGCACTAAGAAACTAATGCAAAATCCAATTTTTAAATAGCAGATCCCAGCAGACTTTTAAAACTTCATACTGAAATCTCTGATAGAAGAAAATATGTTGTAAGCAGAGAGCTCGATGAATTTTCACAGGCTGTACTCCCCGGCTGTTTCCCAGACTGAGAGACAAAACATGATGATCCCTCCAAAAGCCTCCCTCACCCTCCATCCTCATCACTCACAAATCCGATTCTAACTATGCCCGCGACCTTCAAGGTGATGTCATTTTTTTTCTGCCCTCCTTAGGTAACAAAAATTCATCTCTTTCCCATGAATCGTCCCCACTTTTCTTCTGTCATACACACTGATGCTCCGTTCTCCACAGCTGACTTGGCCTACGTTCTGTTTCAGAGTCACTGTGTGTGAAACGAACCAGTTTTAATACTTAGCACGTCCTTATCAGAGCCGTTCTCCGAATTGAGATTTTTCAATGTGCTGAAAGTATGCCAAGAAAAACTCAAAACTACACAGAAAAGTTCCAACCGAACTTCTCTCCCTTGTCTATTTCTTCCTCTCATACCAATTCAACAGAACTTCAATTTTTAATAACTGCTTTGTTATTCACCATACAACAATATAGTTGCAGAAATAAATTTTGTGGGTTTTGTCGTTATGTTAGCACAGTTGCTTGGAAGGATTATTTTAGTTGTCTCTGTCAAAATGCTTTTCCTTTTATCAGATTCTTTAAAAATCAGGGAAAGATTCAGCCAATCACAAGCTTCCAGACTGACGCTGTCTCTGACTTAATCCAGAGCCAGAAGAGGGATAATATGATTAAACTGAGACCCTGATTTATTTGGCTTTAGTTCTGGATCAACCTCTCCTTAATGGAGTGCTGTCGTCACCAATTGTTTGATGAAAATTAAAGTGACATAAATACCATGGGACTCTTTCAATCTGACTAGTCAGAGAAGGCACGTCAATACCACCCCAGCCATCAGACTCTGGCATGTTTCCTTTCACCAGCCTCGCTGGCGACTGACAAGAGCCCCTTGAAGGACGAGTACCCACGCCGCTGTGGAGACCCCTCACCCTTCACCCATCATCCCTGCTCAATGGGCCCTGTTGACAAGGTGCCCACACCGTTCTCCATTGGCATTCTCCACACAAAGCTAAAGAGTGTTTGATTAGCAATCAGGGGCTGTTAATCCAAGAAGATTTCACAGATCCTCTGAGCTCTCAAGCTGATTATAGAAATGCATTTTTCCAAGCCCACTAAATTTTAAATTTCACTTCCCTCACCCTGATGCATGGCCTTTTGGCTGGTGAATGGGAACTCAAAAGCAAAAGGGTCAATGGCTTTCAAGGACTTAGAAATCAAACCAATTGGGCGCTGCCGAGTGGCTGAGAGATACCCAACCACACCAGTCCTCTCTGGAGTAAGGGGCAGTCTACTCATAGAGGGGAGAGCTGCCTTCACAAGTTCATTAATTCCCTTTCTTCTACAACAGCTCAAATTTAAAAACAACAGAAAAACAACTGTATCCCAGAAGTAAAATTTTTGGAAAAACTATACTTATTTCCCTAACCATATGAGAGGAAAAAAACCAGCCAACTCTTCTGAGAGCACTAAGTCCATCTTGTTAGCATGACTTTACAATTCCTTAGCTGACTGATGTGCCCTGCTCTGAGCTGGGAATCAGAGTTCCCTGTAGAAAAAGAAATTAGTAAGTTCCCCTGAAGTTCCTTTCCCAGCAGCCACTCAAAAGAATACATACAAAGTAATACAGCTCAGCACAGACATCCTCATGGGTGCCACAAACACTGAAGGAGACAAATTCTCCCATCACTCTTATTTTAAGTCTTATAAATCCAAAGCTACTAAGTAAATAGGGTGATCAAAAATACATCAATAATTACTGTAATAAATTAATTACTGTAATAAATTTTAAAATATCACTACATTCCCCAAATGTTTCCATTTTGGTCACCTTTTACTGTTTCATAGTCAAAGAAATACACACTCTCAAAAGGTTTGGCAGCCCTTCCTGCTCATTACCTACGAGGAAGCAGTCTACTGGAGCTCACCAACATGTCTGAGGTTCCACAGCTGCCTGGTTTCCAAAGAGGGCCCGTGATCTGGGTTCCTGAACCACCTGGGACCTCACCCCTCAGAACCCCCTCCTATGTGTCTTCTAAACAACAGAGATTCAGAGAACAGTGGTTAACCCTTTTCAGGAAGAACCAGATAATAAACACTGTTAGCTCTGCAGGCCTCTTAATCTACACAGCTCCACCATTATAGCACAAAAGCAACCTCAGGTAATTACTATTGCAGTAATTAACATGGTTATGTCCTAGTAAACCTTTATTTATGGACACCAAACTTTGAATTTCTGGAATTTCTGTTTTTATTTGTATGTGTTTTTTTGTTTGTTTGTTTTTGTTTTTTTTTGAGAGAGGGTCTTGCTATGATGTAGAGGCTGGTAGGCTCCAGTGATCCTCCTGCCTCAGCCTCTAGATGAGTAGCTGACAATATCAGCATAAACCACCATACTCAGAATACAAATTTGAATTTCTCATATTTCTACTTAGCATGACATTATTCTTTTGAATGTCTTTAACTACTTTAAAATAGAAAAACATTCTTAGTTTGTAGGCCATACATTAAGCAGATGGCAGGCTGTATTTGGTCCCTACATTGTGGTTTGCAAATTTCTTTCTTAATGTATTATCAGAATCAGAAGTCATATGATTCTAAGGGTGCCACATAAATGTTGCAATGGATGCATTAATCATATTAACATATCAATTAATCATATTAACATATCATCCATTCAATAGAATCTAAGAACCTGGGCTGTGTTAGCTGACTCCTAACAGGTAAGGAGACAAATGAACAAGTGAAATTGCATGAAACCATCCAGAGTCACTAACCAAATCTTTTAGCTACTACAAAGATATGTTAAGTACATGCAGTATTCTTTAATGTGGTTATAAACACTATGTACTGCAAACGTATTAATAACAGATTTTAAAAGGAAAATGCATTATTCACAGTGATATCTTTGAATTTTGCTCTTCATTCAAACTCAACATTGATCCCCGCCCCCCTTTTGAGACGGGGTTTTAATATGTAGCCCAGTCTGACTTTGAACTTGTAGTAGTCCTCCCACCTCAGCCTCCCCTGTACTTTGATTCTAGGCATGCACCACCACATGAGGCTGTCGATCTGGTTTTCAAAGGGTTATTTCAACCTTCTCCAGTATACAGTTACTAAAGCAAGGTGAGGACCATCTAGGACTACAGTGCTTGGAAAACCATCAGGTAAAGAGGACTGATAGAGCCCAGTGCTGCCCAAAGCCAGCCCAAGAAGAGCAGAGTTGGTTGTATCAGATCTCCCAGGGAGCCTGCTAAAATCATAGACTTCAAGCTTCCAACCTCAGAGATTCTTTTTTTTTTTTTTTTTTTTTTTTTTTTTTTGTGGTATTGGGGATCAAACTCAAGACCTTATGCTTGCAAGGCAGGTGCGGTGCTGCTGAGCTAAATCCCTGGCAGACAAATTGGGGATCCACTGCATTGGCTAGACAACTGTGGTCTGTGGATATAAAAGAAAGCTCGGCATCCAACCAGCTATTGCTAAGAGAAATAGTTTTCTAAGCAACTGAAGAAAGCTAACAGACTCATCACTGGCACCTCTTCCAACAGAAATTTGAATAGACTGACTTTTGTGGTTGAATTGTATTCCCCTAAAATGCATATATTTAAATCATAACCCCTAGTCCCTGAGAATGTAATCTTATTTAGAAATGGGATCATTGTTGATGCAATCAGTTATGAGGCTGTGATGTGCACAGTGTTCCTAATCCATTATCACTGGTATCCCTAAAAAAAGGGACAGCGTGACAAAGACATGGGCACACTAGGATAGTGTCATGAAAAGACAGAAAAAGATGGCGGCCACCTGAAAGCCAACGAGAGCCTTAAGACATGCTTTCCCACATGGCCCTCAGAAGGACCCAACTCCAGTGATGCTTTTATTTTAGTCTTCCATCCTCTAGAATGGGTTTAAGCCACCTGGTGCTACTCTGTAACAGTGGCCCTAATAAACTGATCTGCTAAAGATCACAGAGAAGGGCCGGGGATTTAGCTCAGCGGTTGGGTGGCCTGCCTTGCAAGCCAAGGACCCGAGTTCAATAAAAGATCACGAGTAGCTCTGAGACAAAACTGAGTCTCTTCAAGTTTCTCTACTGGAAACACAGCTTGCCAAGGTAAAATACAGGATGTTCTAGTTACAAAACAGCGACTGTGTGATATAAGGCTCACCACCAGCTTCTTGGTGCTTCTCTGATGATCTAGGATGAACTCTTTTACAGAGAGTACCACTGACCCAGAATTCCAGCAGAGACAAGACTGGAATACACAAGTCCCCTCCAAACAAGTGTTCCCTGGCCACTCAGGAGTTGTACCTCTCGTAAACTGTCTGAAGTTATCACAACCTCCAAATTTTATACTGCACCCAATCCCAATTAGTTTGTTTTTAAGGAAAGGACTGGGGAGGTAGCTGAGTTCTAAGAGCACTTTCTTAGCATCCAAGAGGCCTTGGGGTCAATCACCATGCTACAAAAAAAAAAAAAAAAAAAAAAAAAAAAAAAAAAAAAAAAAAAAAAAAAAAAAAAAAGAAAGAAAAGAAAAGAAAAGAAAGAAAAAAGAAAAGACAGAAAAACAAGATGGTCTTTTCCAGATGGAGTGTTAGCTTATTTCTGCTTTTTGCCATCATCCTCTTAAGCTGTTAAAGTCCTAACTCATTTCTGAGACTACTGGGCTTACTAATGTTCTCCCTGCTTATGTATTTCCTTTATCTTTTCAACTTTCCCTTAAAGAACCTAAAGGTGAACGAACAGGAGGTATTGAGTGGCCTAAGAAGTGAGGAATCAAAAACCTATTTTTAAAAAGAGATCCTGGAGAGTGAATTGTTCTAACAAACACTGTACTGCACAATGTGAATGCGACAAAGCACTTCAGAACCTCCCCCAGGGAGCATACTGTGATATTGCCTTTCTGTCGAGAAAATAAACTGCTCTATGCTGAATGCAGTTTTTTATTCTGCTGAGTCACCACTGGAACCAGGCAAGCGCTTGAGACAGTGAAGCCTGCAGCATAGAAGAACAAAAGTTTTCCAGTGCTTTTAGAGGGCACAGCGATTATGACTTTCCCCAGGACAGAACAGGCTGTTAAGCAGGAACATGACCCCTTCCAGAAGGGATAATGTGCCAGTTCCTAGGGAAATCAAAGGTCTCTGTGATCCACAGTTCTCAGCACAGAATGCAACCAGGCAGCGCTCCCAGATGGACACGCAGAACTGCGCAAGACAGAGAAATATATCTCAACCAAGAGCTAAATAGGATTGTGCTCCAGGTCACCAAGGAGCATAGAGGAACACAACTGCATTGACTGCTCAGTTGGCATAGAGCAATACTTCTTCATCTGTGTGCCCTAATGATTCAGGTGCATCAGACTGACTTACCAACCTTCAGTCAGTCCCTGTGGCAGAATCAGTCATGGCCCTGCATATTTAATAGACTTGCTCAGCTCCAGCAAAGAAATTCTGCCAGAACAATAACTCCCATCACGGTATGAATTAAATGGGATCTATTAATATTTGCCTGGATTTACACTTTAAACTATGACTTTTAACTATATAGTCAGTTATGACTTCTGGAAAGGGGTAACTCACGTAGAGGACCATTAAAAAAGAAATAAAGTGTGGGTTTAAACAGCTTTGCGTCAGGGAGACTGAATCATGCCTGGGGTTGAAGCACTGCTGATGATGAGTCACCACGGGGCCTGGCTGAATCGTGCCTCCCCACTCAGATGAGCTGGCCCAGAAGTTTAAAGTGTGGTGTGAAAAGAGTTTAAAGCCAATCACTCAAGGGAGAGAGAATGCGTCAAGTTTAACACATCGATAAAGGCACTGACGACTGAACACAATGAGGAAAGCATGAGCCAGTTACATTCATGAGGACGTCACTGTCTTAGTCAGGGGAAATTATAGAGATAGCAGTATGTGCCACAGGCAAGATCGTGTAAATATTTATGAGGTACACAGTGCTCAGGCCTGAGCTTAGGGATCAATCTGAAGGAAAGAAGAATGTATCAGTGCTATTTGATTCAGAGTTTATCAAAATTAGGGCGGCAGATGAAATCTTACACTATAAAACCTTCCCTACATTTCAGATCTGCAGTAGACTGTGGAGACGAGTAAGGAAGAAAGGAATCCCTGACCACTGGCCAGTACCAAAGGGGGAGAGTGCATATCTTCCTTACCGCTCCAGCTTTCGCTTTGGTGGTGCCCAGGCAACAAAATCCAACATCATGACCTTGGAAGGCAGAAGCGTAGTCATCCAGCTTTTCAAAGTCCACCACTTCTTGATTCTAAACAAGGGCATGGGAGTTTATAACTTCATGTTATTTTAAAAAACACACAGGTCATCCTTCTAAAGAATAAACTATTGCTTATCCCTGACAGGTCTAACCGCTTGCCAAGTTCACAAATGCATCTTCTCCTACCAAAACACTGTTAAGGCTGAATTGGAAATCAACAATACGTCCACAGCACATATAACTGGAAGAGGGGTGACAGAGACTTCTAAAATCAGGCTCAATTAAAATTTATTTATGCCAAAAGAAAAAGTATTTGTAGCTTACCAGGAAGGAGATCACTGAGGTATAATGTAGGGACAAGAGATGGGTGTTTGGAATCTTAAAGAACACTGAGGTTCAAATCTTGGTCCTACTACTTAGTAGGCAAGAAACTGTTGCCAAGTTATTGATCATATATGCCTCTGGTGTTTCTCAGCTATACAGTGTGGTTGATAATACCTTCAGTCCAATCCATAAACTACCTGCATAAGAGTCAGCCCATGAATGCTTGATAAAAAGACATATTCCTGGGTCCTAGGCCAACACTTCTGCACTGGAATCTGCACTCTGAACAAGAACTCATGGTAATTCTAATGCACCCTGAAATTTAAGAGCCTGTACCTAACCTTTTAAGTCTGCTGTGAAACTTACAGTTGAAGAAATTCTATCACCCAGGAATTCACATAAAATCTTGGCTTCCTTTGCTGCCATTTTTTTTTTTTTTTAATACTGGAGGTTGAACTCAGCCTCAGGCATGCTGGGCAAGTGTACTACTACCGGGCCACATCCTCAGCCTCATCCCAAAGCACTTTCCTGGCACTGTATAAAACGCTGAAGAAAAGCAGGTTTTCATAAAGTGCTAGGTCAAAAGATGTGCCACCTGAACTGCTCTCTCAAAGCACAGATCTCAATGTCTGGTGCATTTACCAGAAGCATTTCACAAGGCCCAGAAAATAGGCTACAAAGACTGCCTGAAGTATCAGCAAAGATGTCTGCTTTAAACAGACCAAAGATGTAAGTGAAATGATCTGAACACAGAGCTATGGGAGTCAAGGACACTATTTGCAAGCCTGCTTGGTATCTGGAATATTCCTCCCCTGAAACCCAGAGGACCAAATTCTGTAGTTGTGGTGCCTCAGGAACACACTATCTTATTCAATTTGCTACGATTCATCAATAATTCAGTTTAGGGATCAGAATCTCCATGAAGCTCAGACTTCAGATATTTGGGCACTATCATCAAGATGAACATCTGGGGTATCGCTTGCCCATTTACACGGAACTTAAGTAGAAGGTAATGTTCCTTTCACAGACACAAGCCTGGGGAGTCAGGAAGGGCAAGCCACTCTGCAAAGCACTTTCAGGCTGTCAGAAAGCATTCTGTGAAGTGTGCGGGGAGAGATGACAAGCCATATATGAATCATGGTTCTTGCACAATGTCTAAAGCCAGCCTGTAGGAACTAAAAACAGAGCTCTTCTCTCTGTCTCTCCAACTCCATCACAATCTGCTTTATCCATTTCCAGGTGGTGAGATGGAAGGCTACAAGCCAGGAGTTCAGCTTCTGGATCAGTCACAGACAAATTATGATCAAGTCCCTGCTTTCCCCCACTGGCCCGGCAGCATTCAGCTTCTGAGTAGGAAATCCGTTCACCTTACAAAACCAAATCAGGTGATACACTTTTGGGTCCCAGCTGAAATACCCACCACGTTTTTATATGCATCCTCCTCAAAGGTGAGCTTCCTCCGGCCTATGAGCGTGACTTTGGAAAACAGGTTCTGTTCCAGGATTTCTTTTAAGAGCACTCTCCCTGTTTCCCCGCTGGCGCCCAGAATAAATACAGACTTATTCTGCAGCCGGAAGTCTTCCCGAAGCTTCGGCAGCGCCTGGGTCTCGGCCATGCTGGGGAAAGAGCGGCGATAGGTGTTGGTCTTGCGATGTTAAGCCCGGAACGGGGTTGTTTATCAGTTCCGAGAGAAGACTGTCACCTCGGAGACGCCGGTGCCGCGCTCCCCCCGGCCTCACCTGGGCGCCGGCACCTGGCCGCACACACCCGGGTGCCACACACTGCGGG
>NW_022900928.1:10137150-10164463 GCF_012274545.1 Fukomys damarensis
GGGGAGGTGGCGCTCACGCGGGACCCGCCCACGGGCCGCCCCAGGGTGGGGAGAGGGACCCGCCTGCCCGGGGTAGAGCTCCTGGGACCACCCCCTCCTATTTGGCTGCACACCTGGCCTCCCCTTAGGCTGGCCCCAGCCAAAAGACAGACCAGCTTGACCTTCGTTGGTCCCCGAAAGTGTAATTTCAGTTTTGTACTGGAAGAAGTCGTCTTTATCTCAAAGTCGGCACGTCAAAAATCTATCCCTTCCCATCCAGGCATCCCAAACAGAAATGAAATAAAACCGGTTCCTTCCCTTTCTTGGATGTCACTACCACCCACACACACACACACACACACACACACACACACACCCCCCCCCTCCTCTGAAGTCAGATAGCCCCCTATCCCTCTCTCCCAGTCTTTCTGCTGTCCAGATTGGCCCCAAGGCCTGTCACCCTCTCTGCCTTCCTAGACACTTCTCTCCTGTAAAGCAGGCTCTCACCTCTCTCCAGTACAGCCGGTTTCCCTTCCAGATGGGTGCGCCAGGGTGACCTTCCACCCCTAATGTGCAATTCACTGAGGTTTGGAGCGGAACTTCTACGCTGGGCCTGTGCTGGACTTTGGAAGCCCTGGACAGCAAGAACCTGAACAAGAACAGATGGGCCGTGTGGTAGGATTGGCCCTGTTGGGATCTCACCGCCCTGTCCTGAAACAAGGGCTGCTTGGAATTATGGTGTGATCCTTTGTGTGTTCTGTCCCCTTCATTTCTGCCTGCCTTCAGAGCTGTTCTGAACACTTCCTGTTAGTCTGCCAATAGTCTGCTTAATCCAACCAGATCTAGTCTGTTGTTTGCAATAGAAAGCCTTGACAATACGAAGTGGTGTCCCCACCGGCCCATCAGAGCGCACAGGCTCTTGCATTTGTGTTCCCAGGGTTGCTTAGTACATCGCCACACTAAACCTTGTCAGCTAATCCTGTCACATCTGTCACTGAGCTTGTGATTATACCCTAATGTCCATTCTCCCGTTCTTCCCTTTTTAAAAAATTGTGGCCTAATTAATGTGCAATAAATATACAGACTCTAAAGATTCAATTCCATGAATTGAGAAAACTGAATAGACACTAGGTGCGAACACCAAAAACATGATGTAAAACATCCTGGACTCGGCTTAAGCCAGCCCCAGCCAAAAAAACTGCCCAGCTCTACCTTGGTTGGCCCCACAAAGTCTGTTACCCCAGAAAGTACCTTCATTTCCCTGTTTCGGCAATCCCTCCACACCCCAGAGCTAACCTCTTTCTGACCATTATCAACAGATCAGTTTTGCCTGTTCTAGACCATGTAACTATCATAAAACATGCAGTCTTTAGCATCATTTTTTGGCTTAACCTATTTTTTAATATTCATCCTTGTTATTTGTAGGACTACACAGAGTTCTGTGGGCCCTAAACATTTCATGGGTCCCTTATTTCACTTAAAAAGCACATATGTGAAAAATGCTATCTTAAGACTGTGTTTCTGTGAAGCTGAATGCAACAATATTATGTAGTGACCATTTTCTTTAATCTACGAGTTCCTTTTCATGGGACAAATGGATCAGCCAAACACCTCACTTTACCAGCACATTTAAACACTTCTATTGATGAACATTAGCTTTGTTTCCACTTTGAGGTTTTTCTGAAGAAGGTACCTATGAACACACCCTTGTACCAGTCTTTCTGTGGGTATACCTCTTAGTTACATACCCTGGGCAGGAATGCCCAGAGCTTTCTCTGAGGAGACAGACAGTAGGTGAACGGACCATCTTATATGCCCTTCCACTTGATATCATCAGTCTTTTAATTGTAGCCATTCAGTGGTCAATTGACCCTCCATGTGTCTTTTTGCAACAGAGCCCTTAGTTTTAGTACAGCACATACCTGCCCAGTTAGAGTCTCTATTTCCCAGCACCATTACAGAGCTGGTGTGACTGTGTGACAATAACTGAGCCAGTGAGAAGTAAGCAAAGATAATAGGTGCAAAGTTGAACCGCATTTGTGTGTGTGTGTGTGTGTGTGTATGCGCGCACGCGTGCGTGTGCATGTACATGTGTGCGGCAGTACTAGCAAATTGAATCAAGGGCCTTCACTCTGCGCTACATGGCCAGCTATTTTTAAATTTTTTTATTCTGAGACAGGGACTCACTAAGAGGCGAAGTCTGGGCTCCAGTTTTCATACTTGTAATCCCCCTGCCTCAGCTTCCCGGAGTGCTGGGATTACAGGCGTGTATCCACACACAGCAAACTTGCATTTTTGTAAGTCAACTATCTGCTTTCCTGTCACCTCCTCCTTTCTCCTTTCCCTAGGTAGGAAGGTGGATATGGGCCTGGTGAACTAGCCCTGTCCTGGAAGAGAGAAAAAGCAGAGCAAGAAACTGGAAGCTGAGCCTGTGGATGGTTTTATAGAACAGCGCTACCCCCAGCCATGTACCAAGTGGGGACAAAATAACTCTGACCTTGTTGGAGCCACTAAAGGTTCACTATAGCAGCTTACCAGCATTTTTCGTAACATAAGACCAGTCTTATCAGTGGGCGTTTACTGATTACCTACTAGGGCAGGTTACTTTTTCATGGTGGGTATTTACTGATCACCTATTGTAGGTAGATACTGTACTGAACATTATAGTTTTTAATTTTTTCCCCCAAGACAAATCAGATGTCAGACACAGTCACTTTCACCTGAGAAGGTAAGCTATAAATACCTGGGAAGTTAAACGAAGTACCCATTAAACAATATTATTACCCACCCCCAAAGCTTTCCTGGGACGGTATCTCCTGCTAAACACCAGCAGGTGTACAGGAAAGAAAAGGGAAATCAGAGCCCAACACAGGCCCAGGGGTTTCCTTCTGTAATAGCTGGCATTTTCTCATCAAGGTGCGGAGATGATGGGATGTGACCCAGGTTACCAGGGCAAGAAGGCCATAAAACTTCAGGGAAGCGGGAAGGAAAAAGCAGAAGGAAGAAAGGAAAGGGAAATTGAGGGGGGAATGCAGTAGCACAGAAAGATCCGGACACACAGGATTTACAAGGAGGCTTACCTTGGTCACCTGGGGAGTCAGGTGTGGTAGAGTACAAAGGGCGGTCTGCACACTGGAGAGTCAAAGGGTCCAGTTGTCGCGAGCCGCAACGTCAGGATCCTGCCAGCAGGTCCCAAAACCCGAGGGAAGGACAACAGGAGAGAAACCAGTCTCACGGACTTAGTTCCAGGCTCATGCTCTCTTAGTAGCAAAGCCCTGTTTATTTCTCAGGGTGGGGTATATATAGGCTAAAGCCGAAAACAAAAGTGTAAACAGGATGTAGCCGACTACAAAGGTCACAAGGTTCTACAAAACAAGTATTATGGGTTACATTTGCTAGGCAACAGGCCAGATCACCAGTTGAACTAGCCCGTTACTAGGGGCGACAGAACATCCGTGCTGGCGAGGTGACTCAGGGTTCAATCATGGCTGTGCCTATGTCAAGGCTCACCATAAAGGCTCACCATATCCAGTCAGAAGTAGAAGGCCTGGCCTTGCTGCAGAGTCTCATGTCAGTCAATGTCAGGAAGCCAAAGGGTCTGTCCTGGAGGACTGGAGATGGAGTTCCAAAGTAACGGCAAAGACTGGAGCTCTTCTGAAGACGCAGAAGCAGACTTCCTTCTTCTCTTCCTTTCTATTCCACCCAGGCTTCAGCCCTATTTGTTGGCGCCACCCCCAGTGGGTGGGGGAGATCGTCCCTCATCCCGAGTCCATGAACCAGACACAACCAGCACTGTGCTGAACCAAATGCCCGGGCCTTTCTTATTCGACTTGACACCACAGGTCACTATCACACTGGGCCAGAAGACCTGCCTAAAAAGTGAGAGTTTGACAAGACCTCTGACTTCCACGAAGTCCCTTTGTCTATCTCACTTTCACTTTCCTATTGGTAAAATGTGAATTGTTGTAGGACGTTCATTTTGCTCCAAGCAACAACAGACAGATTAACGAGTAAGGAGAGCGAATATTGTAAGCACACTTGTACTATGTAAGAGAGACAGACGCTCAGAGAAATCTGAAGTCGGATGAGGTCTTATGATTACAGTCAACTAGGTTAGATTGAAATTAATGTACAGTCAGAAGGATTGGGCCCTCAAGGAAATCAGCACAAGAACATAAAGACAACGGAGTTGTGGCTGGAGGTGAATCTAAAGAGAGCAAGGCCTCAAGATGGAGATGTAAAGTCCAGGCTTGCGTGTCTCCCTAAGAGATAAACAGCTACTGTAATTAGCACCTCCTGGTCCACAAAGTCCACAAAGTCCACGCAGGCCTCAGACGCCCAGGTGGGTGACCAGAGCATCTGAACCCATCCCTTTCCCAAAATGCCTTTGTCCTTTCCCTGTACCCTTGCTACCTGACTCATTTCCCTATTGGATCAATGTTAGCTAAACGGCTAGACTTGCAATCCTATAGGTTGATTGTAATTTGACCCACGTTGTACCCGCTCTGTGACTTTGCTGTATAAATTACCCCTGACAAAGGGCTTCGGTGGCAACCCACTCAGGACCCCTCCTAAAAATCCAGGAGCTGTTCTCTTTCTCCTTGTTTCCGACAAAGCTCTCCTAACTTCTTCCTTTAGTTTTTGACTTCATTCCTCAATATTGTGCAACTACGAATTAATTTATAAGGAAAACAGGTTTATTTAGCCCAGTTTTGCTGGCATAAAGTCTATAAGCAGCAAGCATGTGCTCTAGTAAGGGCCTCTCGGTGGACAGTGTCACAGTGAGCACACGAGGAAGAGACCCAGTGATGATGAGGAAGGACAGAAGAAATAAAACTAGGCCAAAAGGTGACAAAAAAATAATAGATTAAAAAACTGAAAACCGCAGCTAGTTTAGTTTCTTCTCCATCTCTTTTACCCTCTCCCTCTCCTTTTTCTTTTCCTAGAACATAGGCCTGGGCAATTCCCTTTCACCTATCTTTTTGTCCTATAAATAAGGATTTGCCATATGAATAGGCCACCCACTCCCACCCTCTCCCACCCACTAGATCAGACTGTAAATATTGTTGTCAGATTCTGCAGATTCCCACCGCCCAAAACATGCAGAGACTCCCAGAGCCCAACTGTACAGTGTCTCATTTCCTGAGGGCCTGCTCTTCATTCTTGAAGACATCCTACACTCTCTACCTAATAAACCCCTCCAGGGCTTCTACCTGATGTGCCTTGAAGAGTCAGCAAACCTGCAAACTTACTGTACAAAAGGGAGGGACAGGCTCCTTTGTTCAGCCTTGGGAACCTCAGACCCAGCCCACTGACAGGAAGCCAGACAGCAGGGAGGACCGGTATCCTCTGTTAGAAGGAGCTGGCTCCCTCTTGGAAACTGTGTGGCTTCTCGCAAGAGCTGCATTAAACTTCCCCTGGATGCACGGCTCCCCCAGTGACCTAAGGACTTCCGGCCAGGCCCCACCTCTTGAAGGGCCCAGACCAGGAACCAAGCTCCCAATCCATGAAGCGCTGGGCGATGTGGCACATCCAAAGCACAGCGCCCACAGGGGAGCAGCCAGGCCCTGATACCCGGCTCACTCTGCCTCCTCCCTGAGACTCCTGCTGGTGCTCCCCACTGCTGTTCAGCCGAGAGCCAGGAGGAAAGAACAGATGTGAGATGACACTCCGGGGTGGACAAACTCTGTCCTCATTGATTAGCCCACAGGTATTCAAGAACATGTGTGCTTCTTGGGTTTTTGCAATGGAAAGCTATAAATAACGCAGCATGACTAAGAAGATATCTGACTGGGCACAGAGGAGTTGGATTTGGTAGAGTCAGTGTCTGGAAAAAGATACTGTAATTTTTCTTCCTCAAAGCACAAATTCAACCGTGAGTTGCATTCAACAATGTCACTGACTTCCTGTCCATAGTAAATAGTTTCCCTTTTGACAGTTGTGAGAGTGGGGAGGTATTTGCACATGACACAGTTCCTGCCCCTTATTTCTTCTTTTATTTTATTGATGAAGAAAGTTAAGTCCTGTGTCTGTTAAACAGATGCTCTAAGATCACAGAGTTAAACTTCAGTGCCCAGGACAAGAACTTGAGCACCAAGATCAATGACAAAACTCATTACCAACATCTACATAGTTCTAGGTTCCTTTTCAGGAAAGCGATTTTTTGTTTGTTTGTTTGTTTGTTTGTTTTTCCAGATAGTATTATATTTGCCATATCATTCAGGTCCTGAGCACTTCTGAGTGTGTCTCTCCCTGAGGAATTACTGAGGAACTAACTATGCAAAGGCCAATAGTATGGCTGGTTTCCAGGGTTAAAACGCTGTTCTGAAGTAGAGGGAGGGAAGCCTGGTCCAAGAGTCAGAGAGAAGAGACTGGAGAGACTGGCAGAGACCTAAGAAAATAAGTCATCATTTACAATAATCATTTACTTTTAATCTTTAAGAAAATACTTCATTCTCAGCCAAATATAAGTGACTGCCATCCAGGATAATTTTAATTTTTTACATCTAGTAAACTTGGTATTTTTCATTGTATTTTAACAACGTTCTTCTATTAAAGGGAGTGATGCGTTATCCTAATTACTAATAGGACATTTATTAGTACTCATTATCGATAGATTTGATAATGTTTCTGAGGGGTGAGGTTCAGTAGGACAGCACTCGCCCAGCACATGTGAGGTCTTAGGTTCAACCCCCAGGGCCACCAAAGACATAATAAATAAAGTTTATTAGAGTGAAGAGAAAACAAAAACGCACCAGGTGCAGGTAAAGGTAGCAGGCGCGTGTGACAGGACAGTTCACGAGGGTGGGATTGTGAAGACCAAATTTCCAGGTCACGGTGGGCTCCATACCCCTTACCCAGAATAGAGTAGATGCAAAAGTTCCTTTCTGAACAATTCCATCCTATGTGATAGTTTCCATTCTATGCTTCGGTTCCTCTTTTAGGACATCTCCACCCTGCTTCTGTTCCTCTTTTTAAGACAAGCTTCTTTTTTGTAAATTAGTTATAGCTGATATAGGAATTAATTTAGTTATATCTGATAGAAAAGCTTCTTTTTGGGTGATGTAATCAATATAAAAATTAGTTATAGCTGATATAGAAATTAATTATAATAGATAATTATATATCTTAATTAACAAAAATCAGATAATCTAATAAAAAGAGGAATTAATTCTCTAATGAAAAGAAGAATTAATTCTTGGATGAAAAGAGAAATTAATTCTCTAATAAAAAGAGGAATTAATTCTCTAATGAAGGCCTTAGGTAACTTTCCAATACGTACCCTCCCAGCACCCCATGATAATTTTACAAATATAAACATTAGGTCATGTTCCAATGTGCCCTCCCGGTGCCCCTTGATTACCTAATGATAAGGAAAAACTAAAAATAACAACAGAAAAATCCTATATAAACGTGGTTCAAAGTTGGATCTGGGCTCTGGGTCTGAAGCCGCTGTGACGGTGACACCTGAGAGTCCAGGCTCGAGCTTGCAATAAACTCCTCTTACAGTTACATGGGACCTGACTCCTTGGTGGTCTTTGGGGACTTCGTGGCGGGCATAACAGGATGGGAGTGAAGTTGGGAACGCGGGTTGGCCAGGCGCTTTTCCATGCACCCCCCCAGACCACTTCCGGAGCCCCCACGGTCGCCTCTGCAGCCGGCATAGCCCCGTCCCTCGCCCTCTGGCTTCAGGCTGGGTTTGCTGAGGCAGGAACTGGCAGGTGTGTAAGGTTAGGGTCCCTCTCTCACCACCACCCCCACCCCTCCTTACGGTTCGCTGCGGGGGGGGGGCTCTACCGAAAGCCACCGCCCATGACAGTGTCCCTCACGGCCAGAAGGTCTCTCAGGTTCCAGTATCCACCCGTCACCCCAGCCCTCAGCCCCAGGTGTGAGCATGGCGTCTCTTCCGACAGCACCAGGCCTGGATGGTTTCCCACACCCTCCCACCACTTCCCGCTCGCCTGCTATCCAATCTGAACTGCTCTCCGTTTCCGCAGAGACCTCCCCATAAACCCGCTAAGGTGGAAGCAGGAACTCCAAAGAGAGACCTGAGCAGATCTGAGTCCTGACAGCCACACACCAGCTGAGTGGCCCTCAAGAGGCTCCTGGGAGAGGCACCACAGGGCAAGCAGCCCTGCTTCAGAAGCGTTCGGTGCTGAGCAGGGGTGGAAGGAGACTATCTGCACCGTTGGATTTCTCCACGGCTCATCCGTGAGGCTGAGAAAGGGAGCGAAAGGACAAACTCGTCCGACATTCAGACTTACAGAGGACACCCGAGGACACGGCATAACCTGGGATGCAGCAGGCCCCGTGCGCGCTCCTCATGGAGGCGACACAGCGAGAAAAGAGAAAAGCCGGCAAGGACCTCCCTGCCTGTCCCACCCGTGTCCTCGGAAATCCCATCTCCTTGCTCAGTGGCACCCCCAACCCTAACCCTTCTCCACATGCGCTCCCTTTAAGAAAGAGAGAGCGTTACAAAAATACTAAGAAATGAAGTTTTGAAAATAGGAAGCTGCCTGGGCTTGGCCTAGATGTACTGGAACAGAACCAGCAGGCGTGGAAGCTTCTCTCATTCTGATGCCCGGTTAAAGGAGACTCTTGCTATATTAGGATCTGCACAGTGATGATGATGATGATGATGATGATGATGATAATAATACACACAAAGAAAATAGCAGTCTTCCCCGCAGGGAGACTGCACAGCGGCCAGAAGCAAACTGGGTTTCAGCCCCTACCCGCACCCTGTGCAGTGCTATGGATCCAGCCCGTGGCCTTGCGTATGCGAGGTAAGCACTGTGCCACTGGCTCCCCCTAGCGCTCCTCCTTTTCCGAGACTAGCTCTCACTAAGCCATCAGGCTGTCCTTGAACTTGCAATTCTCCTGCCTCAGCCTCCCGAGTCACCCAGATAGATGACAGTGTGTGCCATCAAGCCCAGCCTTCTCCCACTGCATAAAAACTTAGACGACACTTAACATACACCAAATACTGTTAGTGTGCATCTGTATGAAATCCCTGGATACTCAGGGATGATTGCTATTGCAGACCAGAGAAGTTAAGCTGCACCCTGAAAGCCGCCCAGCTAGGGAGCAGAATAGTTAATTTTTGAACTGCAGCCCTGACTCTCTCAAAGCCAGTGTCTCTAGAAGCACGTTACTCCTCTGCAGCCTCAGTTTCCTGATCTGCAAAATGGAAAATACGGCATCGCTCACTTCACAAGAGACTTCTGCAAACTAATGAAAAGCACTCAGCAATGTGTCGAGTCCATGCTGAGCACGAACTGGAAGGCAATCATCACGGTTAATAATTTCATACGCTGATTATGCAGCTTCCTGGAAATGTAAGTTCCAGCTGAGGTCTAAGAGTCTGAAACATCTGAGCCTGCTTAGGCACTGCTGGGAGAGGCTACTGGACCCCACTTGCCCACCTGAGGGGCACCCGGGAGTTAATTCATCTGCCCCAAAAGAAAGATCCAGGTGTGGCTTGCGTCACCCAAAAAGGAAGACTTGGTCATCAGGAGGAAGGGTGATTAAAAGACAATGCCGGGTGTTCTGGCTCCTGCCTAGAATCCCAGCAGTCTGGGAGGCTGAGGCAGGAAGATGGCAACCTGGGCAATTTAGGGTAAATGGGATGCTGGTTCAGATAAAAAAACAAGCCATGAGCATGTCCCTGACATTTGCCCGTGAACCTCCATGCTTCTCCCGGGTCATACATAGGAGGCCCATTGTGCACGCCACACAAGGCCAGGAAAAACTAAAAGGCCCATTTCTCTGAGGTGCACACACACAGCTCCACGGACTGTGGACATTCAGGGAGCTCTGCGAGGAGAGAAAGGAAAAGCGGAACGAGGACAAGTGAGGGTGGAGAGACAGGCAGAAGCAGGCTCGGCAAATAAGGCAGGTGGCACACTTCCGGAAATCACCTAAAAGGGTGCCTTTTACAGGTGTTTTCAATCTCCAGGAGCCGGAGTCCAGGGAAATTCAGAGGGATGAGTTCTCCACGGCCTCGTGAAGACCAGGGAAACACAGGCGACAGAATATTTTAAAGTTCTCGACACCAATGTTCACAGAAGAAAGACAAGTTTAGTAAGTGTGTGTTCACACCTGTGTGAGCGCGTGCACACAGCAGAAAATAAATCCCAGGTCTCCAATGCCTGGCAGCCATCTGTGATCTCGATCAGTTGCAGCTACAAAACACAAGAGGGCGCCAGAGAAGGCGGAAATGTATTTTCCCGGGAACCACTTGGGGTTGAAAACCCCCTCTGATCTTTATTGATAAGGACACTTACTTCTTCTGATTATGAGAGAATGGAATGACTGTGTGTGAGAATTTATTGGCTTATACTTTCGGTGATGGGCAGGGTAGGTCACTAGAGGAAAAAATAAGTGATGTCGGAGAGGGCAGGAAGTAAATGAGGCTGCTAGGAATGAGTCTATTCATTTATCAGTAAGGGACATCAGAAGTTAAAATTTTCTTACAGCTTTGCTTCTACTTGAAATTCTCTTTATACTCTTGATATGCTCACACGTTAAACTCTTGAGAAGTAGGTGTGACATTTAAGGACAAAGGCTTTGGAGCAAGTCAGCTGGGTGCAATTCTCAGTTCTACCACCTTCTCCTTGTGCCCTAGTTTCCTTCTCTGTAAAACAGGATGACACGGTTTCTATCTCACGGGGTGTTCTGAAGATTAAAGGAGGCAACCCAAGCAGCGTGCTCGGAATTGAGTCCCACTGAAGAGCTCAGTCTCTATTAGTTCTTATTCGACGATACTCGTATCATATCATAGTATCATAGCGATACTCAGGAGTGCAGCTACGGCGATACAGTCAAAGGACCGCGGAGCTGGAAGGGGAATCATACCGATCTAACGCCCTAAGAGCACAACACTCTGCCGCTTGGGAGTCACAAAAATGTGGCCTGTGAAAGGGAGCTTCTGGCTGTACCTTCCAAGCTGCACAGAGAATCGAAAGAGGAGTATGCATACGGCTCTCAGGAGCACACAAATCGGTACTCAGTTCTTCCAGGTGGTGGTGTGGTCAAAAACAACAGGCTCCAGAAAACTATAAAGCCCTCAACTTCCAGAAAAGATGGCCATGGAGTTTCCAACTTTATAATAATCTTTCTTACCAAACCAAAACAGTGGCAAACTTCAAAAACAATGCGAAGAGCACTTACTGAAAGGAAGCCACGTGCCTCAGGCCTCCAATTCAGAGCAATCCCTACAGTTGAGGAGCCTGAAAATCCACGCAAATCTTGGCTTCTCCCCTCCACTGAGGAGGGGGGGAGTTTGGAGACTGAGGCAGACAGTACAGAGGAAGAGACACGGAAGCAGACAACTTCCTTTGAAGCTACAAGCCCCTCTCAGCTCTGATGCAACAGGAGCTAAGGGAATGAAACAAAGCAGTCACAAAAGGTTAATTATGGTAGCAAGGTTCCTCTTATATGAGAACGCCAAAGTGTAAATAATTTAAAGAGGAAATATAAGATAGAGACCAGGAAACAGAGGAAAACCTTTTGCAGGTAGGAAGGGGATCTTGAGATGGAGGGAGAGGAGGGGAAAGGAAAGCAAAAGGGATTAAGACATGATCTACACATGATACGCAACTGTTTTAAAAAGAGAAGTACAATTCTTTTTCCTGGTTGAAAAGAAAGTTTCCTTAAACACTCCTTAGAGCAGAGAGGAATGCAAGCACATCTTTGAAGTACGGGGGTGCCTGGCAGAAACTGCTATTGAATAATCATTGTATTTTCTTAAAAATCCACGTGGGTCTTGTTCTCCTCTCCTTCATCCGTGAGTGTGTATTTTCACATAACTTAGTGACAGCTGTTGTACTGGTCAGGGGTTGTGTTTCACTACCCAGCGTCCCCTTCACACTCCCTCGGAGACCCAGGCCTTCTCACACCATGGACGGTACCTTCTGCATCCTGGTGGGGGACACGGCTCACTCAAGGCCGCCGTCCATGTTTCCTCCCCTCACTACCGTGACTGCTTCAGGGACAGGACCACGGTTCAGCTGGGGCTCACGAGATGTCATTGCTGAATTTGTCTGTGAAGAAAAAGATTTATTGTTTCTCCCGTTGGACCTGGAGCCATGTAGATATTTGTCTATGTAGAGCAGGAAAATTTTCTTTTCCTTCTACCCTTCTAAGTTCTCAGCTGGAGCCAATGTAAAAAAGTCAGGTTTATGGGAGGAAAGCATAGAAATTCACCGTATGTAGTTACATGACATGCAAACCTCGTTAAGGAAGCAGACCAGAACAAGTGGCCAACCCTGAGCATTTTACCCTAGGTTGATGAAGAGCTGTGGATGGACAGGGAAAAGTGTGAGGTAAGAGAAATAAAAGGAGGAGCTCAGCAAGGCCTTTGCTTCTACCCTCTGACATCCCTCCACCGCCAAAGACAATGTTGCCCATTTTCTCCTGGTACAGGGAGGGCCTTGCTCACAGGAGGGTCTCAAGACCTGCATCAGGGGAGAAGGTCTGGAGGGTCAGAGAGTTCTACCATTTCTCAAACTTCTTCAGCTTAAAATACCCCAAGCTCCCAAGTGCCACCTATTAAGGTAGTGTGTCCTGAATCCTGTCATCTAATGGAAGCCACCATGCCACCTTGGGAGGAGGACCAGTCCAAGAATTAAGTCCGGGAAGAAGTACAGCAGGGTCAGGCAAGAGAAGCAGGGAGGGGGGTGGGGGGTGAATTGAGTCTGAAGGCATTGTTTGATAGAGCTATGCTAGTTAATTTTCTTTGTTTGTTCGTTTCATTTACTTCCAGCAGAAAGAACCCTGACGCAGCAACTATACCTATTAATTTCTTACCTTGTGTCAGTGATGGAGCCAAGTGCCTGTCACATCTTTTGTTGTATCTTTTCACCGTCGTAACAACTCTATGAAAGTAGAGACGAGGTTATTACTAATGTTTTGGGGAAATGGAAGTCTAAAACACATTATGTAACTTGTCCAAGATTACACAACTTGTAAATTGAAGAATCAAGGTGAGAATCCAGTTTGTTTTACTCTTTATAGCACAGGTATTTCCGGAAAAGACAACGATAGCCCCAGGAAGACTCGTTTTAGGTCTGAACGTCGCTGTACTACTCAAACCTCCACGGACCTCTCCCTTCCCTCAGTTGTGCTTCAGAGTCTCTGCAGGCAGAGCCATCACATTCATTCGTCTTACAAGGGTGAATATTCTAGGAAGGCAGGGACAGCTTGCTCGCTCGTATAGCCCCGACACCTAAAATGATGCCTGATTTTATAGGCACTAAATAAATTCTTGTTGAATGAATGAATGAATAAATAAACGTGAGATTATCTTGATTACTTTGGACAACCAGGAGAGCAGTAGAACGCTTAAGAACACTGGGTAACATAGATGAAAAGGTCTCTCACGTTTTCCACATTTTCACACCGTAGGAGCTCAGAGCACGCTGGCACGCACGCGCCTTGACTGGTAGATGTATCAACTCTATCCTTAAGTGAACTTGTTCCTCTCAGTCTTCCCAGCAGGCTTCTGTGAGCTTGTGGCTTATGGACCAAAATGGAGAGTGAATGTCTTAAGTCTCTGTGATGGAAACGGACCCAGAGAGGAGCCTGAAAGATGGGGGGGGGGGGTCTCCTCCGCCTCTGCCACTTAGCAGGTCTGCAGCCTTGGGCAGATCTCCGTGTGTCATTGTCTCCATTGCCTCAGGTATAAAACAGAATAATTTGGATGCATTTATCTTACAGCATTTTGAGGATCAAATTATATAGTTATAAAAAGCTAGAAAAAAACAAATATAACATATAAGCACGTACCGGGTTCATGCCGTTTATGAGTAGAAGAGGTTAATAATCTCATTTTGATAACTGATTATTGATTGGCTGTGTGGGCAGCGTAAGATTTAGTGGGAAGCAAATTAGAAGCAATTTAGTCAAATATGGTTTGGAAGAAAGCAGTTTGGTTGAAATTAAGTCACCAATTTGGTCAAAATAAGATTGGCAAGATGAAGTTTCTCAGTTACTCATTTTACAAAAATTGGTTAGTTTGATTTACTATGGCAATAGAGTCTTTTTTAACCTATTTTAGCATTTTTGTCACTTCAAAGAATTTGTTTCTTTTCTTTTTGCTGTGAAAGTCACTTAAAGGACACTTTGGGTATCATTTCTCATCCCTTGGGCTGTTTGTCAATCCTGGATCCTTTTGAGGCAATCTGATTAACATCAATTAATAATTTATAACTAGTAATTCATAATTGAGTAATTATAAAAATGGATCATAGGGACACAGTCAACTTCTCAGCTTGATAAATATTGCAGTTTTTCCCTTTCAAACATTTGAGCTCTTGGAAACTGGCTGTTTGGGGTCTTTTTTTAAACCACTCTTATGCAGTTTATTGTTTAGAATGAGCAACGAAGGGGAGAAAATCTAGAGTGCAAGGAGGAAGCATTCAGAACTCTGGCGCGGACAAAGACACCATTATCTGCTAAGAGCCTCCTAAAGCCTCTATTTAAATTTAAAACTAGCGGGCAAGCTCAACTGTCAAAGAGGAAGAGGAAAGCTTGGGTGGCCAGAAGACAGAGAGGGGAATCACAAGCAAGCGTCATGCTGCAGACTTGTCACAAGGGGGCAATGCAGCGTCTACTATTTCCGCGCCCATTGCTTGCACTTTAAGATGATTTGCAATTAACATAACATTAACATTCAAAGCTTTGGAATAAGGATAGAGCATCCTATCTGCGAGCCTGTCGAGAAAAAGCAAGTAGGAATTTTACTGCTTTTTCTATGAAAACGAAATACAAAAGTAGCAAAATCATATATTGAATTCCTAAATGCAGCAGAGAATACAATTAACAAGAGCTCACCACGCATGTTGCAAATGTCTCTTCTTTGACTTGTTTCTAAGCTATTTCAAGAGTGATCCCAGATATTATTTGGCTCCTACTCACTTCACTTTGCATTTCTGAAGGGTTCTTACTTACTTTAAAAAAAATAAACATAAATACAAGCCAGTATCAATGATAAAATTCCCTGCTGTTGTATAACATCCAATTCATATAAAATAATTGCAGATACACAATTTTATACTTTAGCTTGCCTCAGGAACCAAACAAGGCCCATCGATTGTATTTTAATAAATCCTGTTTTTTAAGTCTGTATCAATCGGCAGTCTCTGTTTCCCTGTTTGATTTTTTTTTTCCTAATGTTAGAAACTCTACATTCAGAATTTGTCTGATTCCCTAACCTTTGTGAGTAATGTTTTTATATTTTAAGAATGAGAGTAAATACACATATTTGTAATGGAGCAATGTGAGAGAAAATTTGGATCCAGGTTTTAGTTTCATGCCTTGTTACTCTCAAAAAAGCACAAGCTTTTGGGGCAGAGAGATCCACATTCAAATTCCAGCTCAGCTATGTACTGGCTGGGTTTGCATCAATCTGTGCCTCAGTTTATTTGTAAGGTGGATGTTTTGGGACACAGATTTCCTGAGAAGATTAAATGAGATCATCTATGGCAAGCCCTCGAGACATAATAGCTATCATGGAATTGATAGCTATTATTATCACCAAAATTTATTTTCATAATACTTACCATTCCTGATCAAGATAAGAAACAAAAAATCTGGTGATGAGACTCATTGTTATCTTATCATGGGCAAAAAGTGTAAATTCGTGTAGCCTTGTCATATTCAGTCTCATGCTGAAAAACGAATGACTGAAAATCAATGTAACTGCTAGGTGTGGTGGTGGACACCTGGAATCCCAGCACACAGGAGGCTGAGGCAGGAGGATTGCCATGAGTTCGAGGCCAGCCTGAGCTATATAGCGTTTGAGGCCAGGCTGAACTACATAGCAAGACCATGTCTCAAAAAACAAGCAAACAAAAATGAAATCAAGGTGACTGATTGGAATATAGGAATTAGGGTTCTTGTGGAGCCATAGCAGATGAAGATATCCTATTACATATGAAGATGATGTTCAGAAAGGTTTATGAATAGAAACCCATCAAGTCAAGAATTCATAATCCCATTTTTCTTGTTGATTCCCAGTGCCCAACTCAATAACAAAAGTAACATAACAATGGAATTATTTTACCAATCAAAACAGATTCCTAAGTCTTAGTTGATGAAAAAAATTCACTTGCATACTCAACAGTATTCCTACCCTATGGTCAGCCATAGAATATTATGGGGCTGTGGATGAATCACTCGGCAAAGAAACACTGGCTGGTGAAAGTTTAAGGAAGAGGACCTAAGATGGGAAGGAGTCACGAAAGCTCTCTAATCCAGTAGAGGTTATCATGTGAGAATCTAAGATTTAAGAGCAGTAAATATTTTGTAGGTTTAGAAAGATTTCACTACCCCCTACTGGCTTGGACCAATTCTGTCTAGAACAAGAATTCATTTGATAATAGAAAAGTGGGAAAAATAAAACCTCTTCTCAAATTGTGTATAGACAGAAAGGAGAGTAAAACCAGCTGCTAATGTTTTAAGTTTGTTTGTTTGTTTGTGAACTTGAAATAGTCTAAGTATTTTTTAAAAATATGACTTTTAATTAAAATATAACATTCTGCCTCATATCCTTTTTTGGGTACAAATCCAGCTATATCAAAGTGACATGAACACACAGAAATTAAAATTTTTTTCCCTGGTACCAGGGATCAAACTTATAGGACCTTGTGCTGGCAAGGCAGGAGCAGTGCCATTGAGCTAAATCCCCCACCCAATATAGTAATTAAATTTTAAAATGAACATGTACTTATTATGCTAAAGCAATTACGTATGCTTATTAAGAACAAACATCTAGAACATCAGCATTCATTTAAAGATAATGTAATTTGACAACAGTTTTGCGATGCTAAAACAAGGAAATATTACACCGCTATTTCCATGTTACACTGCAGATGATTCATTATCTTCCACAGTAACTTCAAACATATCTCCTTCAGTTAGCCCTCCTGATAACAAAATCATCGGTGTTCTAGTGTGCTGCAAAAATGGGTATCAAACATTACACACACTCTTAAATGAATTTATTGTGCTTTTGCAGCGAAATGCGTGCTGCATGTGTCTGAGATGCGAGGGCAGTTTTAAAGGACTAAAATTAACAAATTAAAACTATGTTCTTTGTAGGAAAACCCCCATCAGGTTCTGGTTTTCTAGCTGGTGATCTGAATCAATCCTACTTGGACCCAGAGCAGAATGATGATCAGCTGGACAACTGTGGTTGGTGGCGACATAGATGACTTCATGCGCAGACCAGATTGGATTTAAAATCGGAGAAGCCTTTCCCTGGAAGTTCCAGGAGGGCCAACATGAATTCATTTGGTTGGCGCTACTGTGTTCTGGGTCAGAGGGACTGCAAGGAAACATTACTCACTCTGTGGTCACGGTTCTGAAGTGAAGCTAATTGTTGGTGAAACGTACTGATGGACAGAAACATACTTAAAGTTAGGTAAGCCAAAGCTCTTTGAATTATGGATTCCAGAATTCTAGAACGTAAGAGTGGGGAGGACCTTTAAATCATTTAACTCTTCCTCTGGTGTCTGTTCGGATTAAGCTGGAGACTCTCTTGACCTTGTGAGTGTTCCTAAGAATGAAGATTCTATTCTTATCTCACTAATTGATTTCAAGAGTTGACCAACACAGATGGTAAAGTTCCTTCCTAGAGCCCATAGTGAAACTGCTATTTTTGTCATAGCTGTAATAAGCTTCCAGATGTACACATCACACTGTTATGGGAAGAGCATTGAGCTTGGATCAAAAGACCAGGCTTTGATACCTCCTAATGGACCTGTTGCAAGCTTTTTATCCTTTCTGGAGTTCAGCTTCCTTATCTGTTAAGTAAAGCTCATAATTCTTATCTCTCTCGAAGGAGGTCTGGAGACTCAAATGAGCAAAGTTCCTCGGGAAGATATGATAATCACAAAGTTTCAGACTTTCAAGTTTTATGATACGTATATAGGAAGTACAGAAAGGAAGAAGCATTTAGAGAGTAAGTCTTAAACATTTATGCTGTTAGGAATTTTTGGCCTGTGTTTGATAACTACCATTAACTCAGGATCCTGAACCCCAAGGTGAAAAATATACAAAATTGGAACTGCCATGCAGTGCTCTAAGATTCTTTTAAAGCATTTTGTGAAATCATCATACACAAGTAATAAATAAATAAGTCACTGTACAAATTAAGCTGTTACAAAAATGATTAGTTCCGTTATACGGAGAGTCAGTGAGCCACCTGTTTCAGAAAAGTCTGTGGCTACATTGGCTAATGTGGCCTGGCCTGAGCAAATTCTTCCTGGAACCCATAGGCTGTATCCTTTATGAATAAATCTAGTTTCAAAAAATCTGACTGCCCAGAGAAACACCCAAGTCTGACATACTTGTCAGCCTTCACAAACTCAAAGAAGCATTTTGAAAAGCAAAGTTGCAAGGAGAAAGTCTGCCTCTTTATTTTTTTTTTTTTTTTTTTTTTTTCCTGTTGCCAACGATCGAACTGAGGACCTTGCACTTATGAGGCACGCATAGTGCCACTGAGCTAAATCCCCAGCTACCTGCCATTTGTGTAAGGCAGTTTTCTAAGTAATTCCATACTACAAACCAAGTGGGTAATATCATTCTCAGCCTTGGAATCATCTTTGTGATTCGAGAGGTGGTAACAAAAAGTAAGCAAGTGAATGTCCCAAGTTCAGCCTCCTAAATATCTTAAAGCAAACCAGTAAGATGACTAAACACAGAGATACAGTCGGTATGTACTCTAAGTTGAGCTGTGATACTATGTGACCATCCCAATGTAAAGCTCTGACATCTATACAGTGGAGTACAGATTTATGTCTATTTAGTTTGTGTTTCTTCCCCCAATCCTAATACTCCTTTTGGGGTAAAAACCACTCATCACTTAGCATCAACACATGTTGGGTGGGACCACTATCTGTGGGAGAAGTTCAAGCCTGGCTGGGCCAGGTGCACCCCACCCCTGTCTCCTGAGCTAACTGGGAGACCTACTGCAGGGTACCATCTGTCCGCTGCAGAGAGCCCTCCCTGGGGTACATCCCCAGGGCAAAAGGAGCCCCAGCTGTCTCACACCTCCTGAGAGGGAAAATGGTAGAGAGACAGGACTGCTGCTAAGAGGCAGAACACAAAGGTAGAGTCCATATATTCAAGGAAGGATGGGGGATTTAGCTCAGCTGCACCACGCCCACCTCGCTAGCACAAGGTCCTGAGTTCGATCCTCAGTACTGAAAAAAAAAAAAAAAGTTTATATATTCAAGGATGATGAACCAAGATTTCTATTTTGGATATTGACCCACTGTCCCCGGCAGCACTTTGCAAACTTTTAGTAAATCCAGCAGAACTTTTCTTCTCCCTCTCTGGTTAGGCGGTTCCAAGATGCCGGGGATACACATTCCTCTCCTATGTGAGCAAGCCCCGGCTTCCCTGCACGGAGCCCCGAGAGTAGAAGGAGAGCCGTGTAGAAAACGAAACCACGTTCCTTCCGGACGTGACTGACATCCTGGTGTCCCACATGGCCCTGGCTCCTTTCTCCTCCCCTAAGAAATACCCTGCCTTTAGTACACTTCGTCACTGCCGATTGCACTTTCTCCACTCTGTTAAAACGAGAGTCTGGATAGAAGGTATTCCCATTTCCCGGGGTCTCCCTGAAGCGTGGGACTCGGAGTCTCCTGAACTACAGGGCACCCCGTTTGGACAGGCAGGACGCACGAGGGGACCCCGCGGCTGCCTGGCACAGAGCTCTGCGTTGCAGGCTTCCCTGGGATTATTCTGTGGGTTGTTAATCTGGGCAGAGCCAACACAGCTAAACTGTCCTCCTCCGGTTCGTTTTGCCTTACTGTTCTTGCCTTGGGCTGTTGTAGTCCTTTGATGCAGGTCTTAAATTAACAAGCTCATTTCCCATCTCGAACTAAGACAACCTTTCCTCTTCTCCCCACTCCAAACGAGGACAATTTCATCCCTATCACTCTAAGATCCCTTGCCCCCAAAAGCTCAGATCCCAATTAGCCTCCATCGGAGATGAATAAACAATACAATAATGACAGATAAAAAGACTAATTCTTTGGCCCGGAGAATCGCTGTAATTAATTTAATCCCGGTTGAAAGATCAGCTGTGCTCTGGCCTGCTCACCAGCAGGGTCCATTTATCCCGGTCTGTCCTGCCTAGAAAGCCAGGGTGTGCTTGGGAGCCCTCGCAGAAGCCACAATGAGAAACAGATTGTCCTGTCAGGCTTCATTAGAGGCCATCATTAGTATTCCAATCTGAGGACGGTCACTGGCGCTCAAGCTTTTCCCAGTTCCTGCCGGTGCATTGTGCAGTTTGGTTCAGCTGTGCAGCGTCAGAAGTCTCCCCGGTGTCAGAGGATGGGTATCATTTGATGCCTGTCACTCTGCAGCTTAAAAGGGCAAATCCGCAGGGAAGGGACAGTCCCCAGACTTCTTGAAAATCAAGTCATGTGCACCCATGTAGGTTTCAGATAGTCTCAAGGACTAGAACTTCCTTGAATTCAGCCACTGCCATCAGAAACAAGGTGACATTGTTGTCTTACCCAGGAGCCTGTCCCAAATGTTTTCCTGCAAAAAGCTGAAAACTAATTTTTTAAAAATGTGGCTCTTGTGAAGACCATTTTTTTTTCTTTTTTCCGAGACCAGGTCTTGCTAAATTGCCTAGGCTGGTTTTGAACTTGGCTTCCTCTTGCCTCAGCCTCCCGAGTCCCGGCACCATCTGACTTGGCTGAAAAGGGTTTCCTGATGGAACCATTAGTATCTGGTGACAAAAAGGAATCACCAGGAAAATGGGAAATTACTGTGGCCAATTTTCAAAAGGACAGGAAATTTCCCTGCTGTCATTTAAAACCGATGACCCCAGAGCAGATTCCTGCTAGCTTTGAGGAGACCATTTTAGCATGCTTATTTGCACAGGATATAAAATTGTAATGTTCTTCAGCTTCAAACTGCCAGTTTTGAACTACTTGCCCTCATTGTGGTGTTTTTGTTTTTATGTGGTTTTGTGAAAGGGGTTACATTTTATGTGCTTTTAACCTTGTTCTCCCAGTAAGTAAAACAATAGCCTCACCTTTTGGGAGTTAGGTTCTCTCCCCTGGGTTATTGCTCTCCTTTCTCTCCTGAATTGTTCCTTTTGGGTTTTCTCCACTGCTTGTGTTAGTAATTATTCTTTGGATTTTTTCCACACATTTTCTCATACTCCCTTTGGTACCAGGCTGTCCTCTCTCTGGCTCTCTCTCTCTCTGCCCCCCTTCATTCCTGTCTTTCCTCCTACATTCCTTCCTTTTCTTCCTCCTTTTTTTCTTTCCTATATTCTTTTCTTCCTTCCTGTCTCCCTTCCTTCTTCCCTTTTTCCTTGTCTTCCTCTTTCCTTCCCTCTCTTCCTTTGTACAACTGCAAACACCTCCTATTGAGTGTCCTCTGTTACTTTAACCACAGTGTCTCACTGGGTATGTTCAAAAAAAAAAAGCTAGAGGAAAAACCAATTTTAAGTAACGGTGTTTAGAAATGAGCCAAGTGAAGCCTACGTCTTCTTTGCTGTGGCTGTTTCTGTCTGACTGTGTTCTGTAGCTGTGTGTGCTGAATGGTCCAGTGTCAATTATTAGGATAAAACCATAGCCAACACCCCCGGATCCACTCAGCCTTCTCCGTGTTTCCCTGTGACCTCTTCTGACTCCTTTCACCCCAGTTAGAAGTGTGCTCAGAGGCTCTACCAGATTGAACTCAGGGCCCTCTCACTGAGCTACATAACCAGCCCTCTTTTATTTTGAGGCAGGTCTCACTAAGTCACTAAATTGCTGGGCTGAGCCGAATCTGGTGACCCTTCTGCCTCAGCCTCCCAGAGTTCTGGGATCACCAGTGGTCAGAATTTTAACAGGTCATTTCAGGTGCTTGTTCCTGTGCGCACGAGCCAGGTTCATTTTCTGCCATTGCTTGTTTGTTCTGTTTTCAGTCCTTGTATGCACACTCCATGGCCCTCTACACAAGGATTGATCAGTAAAGCCTGACTCCAGGAAGTGATAACCACCAGGCAGCCTTCCCCTCACCACTGGACTTTACCTCCCAGACGGCTGGCTCCGTTCTTTGACTCTGCCCGCCTTGTCTGCTGCGGCACCTCATCCCCTACCACAGTGCCTGTGGATAATCAAAGGGGATCGAGTGATCACCGATGCTTTTAGAATTCCTCCCCCATCACCCAGGCCTCCATCCTCCCGGAACCTGAAGCCGGGCTCATATTTGACGCCCTTATCTGTGCTCCGTAGTGATCAAAGCAGAAACTCACAATGTTTGTGAGTGTTCACATGCACAGAGGCTGGCCCAGAACCTGGCTTGGTGGATCTTTGCAACCAGTGCTTCTTAGACGCTTATGTTTGGATGTTCCCCGAAGCCTCACCGCTCAAAGGAAGGGCTTTGGAAGAGGATTGGCTTGTGAGGGTGTAGAGCTGACTTGCTGTTAGGAGGTGGGGTCTGATGGGGAGAGGCGGTCCCCTGGGCATGGCCTGGACTGGTTTATCTCCCTCCCCAACTGCTGCCAGCAGGCTCTCCTCCCTGTGCCCCTCTGCCCTGCTGTCCCCTTGGAACTGGCCAGCCATGGACTGTAAGAAAGAGCCAGAAAAAACCTCCCCTTCCTCAATTGGTTGATGTTGGGTGTTGAGTGCCAGTGAGGAGAAAGTGACAGACAAGAACTAAGAGGTAGGAGGATGAGCTGTTGGCATTGCTGTTTCACTGGTCAGATTAATCCTTGGCCAGGTATCTGCTGCACCCTCATCCATAAATGTTTATTGAATAAACAAGTGAATGAAGTATATACTGAGTGTTAACTGGATACGCAGCTCTGTACTAGAAGTTCTGGGAAGTATGTTTTTACTGACTAAAAGATACAGAAACAACTCCAGGCACTCTCAGCTACCTCTTTAACAAATGGTGCCGGGAAAACTGGCTATCCACAGGCCAAAGGTTGAACCTAGACCCATAAACTAAACCCAAATCAATATGGATCAAAGGTTTAAACACTGGAACAGAAGTAATACTTAATCTGCTGGAAAACAAAATAAGTAAAACTCTTAAAGACATAGGTGTAGGCAAAGACTTTCTGAATAAAACCCTGATTGCCCAAGAAATAGTACCAAGAACCAACAAATGGGAATTACATCCAATTAAAAATCTTCTGCATAGCAAAAGAAACCACCAGCAGAGGGAAAAGACAATGTACAGAATAGGATTTTTTTTTTTTTGCCAGTTACTCAGATAAAGGATTATTTATATATTTTTTAAAATTCTTTTTTGTTTCTTGAATTTTTTTCTTTGGCTCGGGTTTTTGTTTGTTTGTTTTTTGTTTTTGTCCTGGGGATCGACCTTGTGCTTGCAAAGCAGGCAGTGGAACCACTGAGCTAAAACCCTGGGTACTCAGATAAGGGAATAATACCTAGAATATATAAAGAACTCAACCTCACCCCCAATTTAAAGATCTGCTTTAAACATGGGCATCTGAATTGAATTGATATTACTTGGATGTAGAAATACAATCAGGCAATAAAGACATGAAGAAATACATGCTCAACATCACTGTTCATTGAAGAAAATGAAAATTAAAACAACACTGAGATTCTACCTCACTCCAGAAAGAACACCTGCTATCAAAAAATCAACCAGTAACAAGAGTGGTGAGGCTATTGAAAGAAACCCTTCTCCATTATTGGTAAGACTGGAAACTGATACAGCCACTATGGAAATCAGTGAAGATTCCTCAAAAAATTAAAAATAGAAATTCCATTTGGTTCAGCTATTTATTTCCTTTCTAGGTATCTTTCCCAAGGAGCTAAGCTCATCATAGCACAGTGATGTATGCACACCATGCTTATAGCAGCAAAATGCTTAGTAGCTAAATCTGAGAAGCAGTCTTTGTGTTCCTCAACGGAAGAATGGATGAAGAAAATGAAATGTGGTATTTGTACACAGTAGAGTACCACTCTGCCATAAAGAAGCGTACATTTGAGTCATTTGCAGGAAAATGGAGGCACTAGGAGACCAAACCATTAAGTGAAGCATCTCAGAACATGGTTTAAATATTACATGGTTTCTTTTATATGGCAAACAATATATGTAGAATATGAAATAAAAGACAGCGAATAGGAAGAGAGAGAGAGAGAGAGAGAGAGAGAGAGAGAGAGAGAGAGAGAGAGGTCTCCTCAGTAGCTCTTGGTAGCACTGTCCACTACCCAATCATACTATATTTTGGGCCCCGGAAGTCTTTCCCAGCTGGCTCAGTGTCCCCTGGAAAATGCCTCGATGTAGCCTCCCTGAAGTAGGCATTGGCACCATTCATTCGTCCACCCAGCCTCCGTCCCCATTCCTTCCTCGATGCTCCCCTTAAGAGTGTGCCCTGGGAGGGTGGAAGAGTGGCTGGTTCTCACCCAGAAGCCATCCAGGTCTTCTGCTTTTCCTCCCCATTGCAGTAAGGGCATAGACAGGTCATCTCCCCTCGGCCAGCGGTACACCTTCGCCCAGGTGTGCAAGTTGAGCAAGTCATGCAGAGTCCAGAAGGTGGCAGTCAGTCACCTGCACTGCAGGGACTACAGTCCACACTGTGGGTATGGTGAGCCCTGTGCAGTGGTTCCTGGCACCTGACTTTCCAGAGCTTTCTGTTCCCTCATTGTCTCCAAACCTGGTGCCTCAGCCCTCTGTTCTTTGAGCACCTAGTGTCTACCTAGCAAACTCCTCCCTCCACAACAACCAGAGTCTCTTTTTATTGCTGCAGTGAAAATCCTCATGATACTCTCTCCAGCTCCACTTTCCTTCTGCCTAGGAATGCCCCTGGGCAGAAAGTGGGTGTACATCAGTGTCCCACAGGAAGGACAAGGACAGAGACTTGAGCCAAACACTAGCATCTCAGCCTCATTTTCTCTCTGAGTGCCTCTGGAATAACAATGAAGGGACTTGTGTCTTACCATGTAGTTGCCTAATGTCCTCTAGCACTGTAGCCTGTGGTCAGAAAACTCGGAGTAGACCACCTTCTTTGTATTATTAAATTATTATCAACGACTCTATTTCTTGTACTGTTTATGCCCAAATGGAAATAGGCTAGCCGTTTCTTACAAATGAAAGCATTTCGCTGATGTAAAAACGCCTCCATGTCTGTTTCCATGGCAGTGGTTGCAATTCTTAGTGAGTTCTCAAGGTGCTCATCAGAATTGTTGACCTTCGTAGGTAGCTTAGTTGTTAGTAGTCACTGTGTTTTATTTGCAGCGTCACACAAGTACACGTAGTGACTGAGAGCACAGGACTTGATCGCACCATGTGTGTGGTGGGTGCAGGAGGTCAGCACCCTTCCACTCTGTTGCCTCCTAATGCAGTCTCCACTCAAGTATAGCATCATTTAGTCATGAAAATATTGCTAAACCATCACATAATAATGTTTAAAGTTTACAGTCTCGTCTGGACACATTACTAGCTGCCATGCAGCCTTGGGTCACTGATTGGATAAAGAAACCATGGATTATAACTATGGATACTTCTCAAGAATTCAGAGTCCAAGAGGCCGCAGCGCCTAAAATGAGAAATTCTTTTATATTTTCATTCTCAATGTTTATTTTTCCAAGGGACGGATGCTAAGTAATTGCGCTGTTGATAGGGGCTCATCCTCCGATTCATAGTGTCCTTCTCCAAGGGACTGTATGGTGGAGGCTTTAAAGTTTTCATGAAAACTGTTAAAGGTAGGGCCAGGGATTTGGTTCAGTGATTTCGCTGTCTGCCTCATAAGCGCAGGGGCCTGAGTTTGATCCCCGGTACCAAAGACAAAAACGAAAAACTGTTAAAGATAACACAGCAGAAGCCTGATGCAGAGGGGCTGCAAGTTCAAGTCGAACTTGGGTAATTTAGAAACTTAGCAAGAATCTGTCTAAAAAAATAAAGGGCCGAGGATGCAGCCCAGCGCAAGAGGTCTGTAGTTCCACATCCAATGCAGCAAAACTAAATAAAACAGCTGTTGAAAAAATTGTCACAGCTCTTAATTTTAAGCATTCTTATTACAGTGTCATAAGTCCAGGCTTCTGACAATGATTTTGTAGAGAAAAGGACAAAGGAAAACAAAGATCTCAAAAATATCATAGAAAAGAGGAAAATACACACACACACACACACACACACACACACACACTCACATATAATTCCCTAAATATATATGAATATAAGTATATATTTTCCCCTGGCACATAATCACATATATATTTCCCGTGTATGTGTGTGTGAGTCCCAGGATTCTTACAAGAATTAAATGGGCTAGGGCCGGGGATTTAGCTCAGTGGTTCTGCTGCCTGCCTCGCAAGTGCAAGGTCCCGAGTTTAATCTTGGGACCAAAAAAAAAGAATTAAATGGGCTAATGAACACACAACTTAGTACACAACTTGACACAAATAGGAAGATTCTGTTATATTTTAGCTGTGCTTCTCATCACTTTTTTAGAAACAGAAGTTCAGTTTTTGAGTGTGGTTATACTCTTCCTTACTCTCTACTGCTGGCTGGTGGTGATCACAAATTTTGTGATGGCTCTTTTTTTGGGTAAGCAATCTGCATAAAATTATTACTATTTAAGCCTCAAAACAGCCCAGTGAAGTATGTACCATTATCCCACCAAGCTCCAGGAAGATTAAGTAATCTGCTCAAGGCCACACAGATGGCAGGTGGCAGAGGAGAGGGAGGCTATGCTTGTGGTCTGGTTCTAGACTCAATCACTGTGCAAAACATTCAAATTCCACTGTGCGGCTAGATACTTTCCCATCAATCTAATACATGAAAATGTTTAGAAAACACTGATCCCAAACTATGAAGCCTTGTACCTTATAAGATTTCTGCCTTACACTCTGGTTAAAAGAAAGTCTCGGAAGCCGGGCGTTGTGGTGCACGCCTGTAATCCCAGCACTCAGGAGGCTGAGGGAGGAGGATCACTGTGAGTTCAAGACCAGTTTGGGCTACATAGTGAGTGGTCAGTCTCAACTATGTAGTAAGACCCTGTCTCAAAAAACCAAAATAACAACAACAAAAAAAGACAGTGTGAGGACATAGATTCAGAAATAATAATGATGGTGCTGCCCATGACAGGAAACACATATGGTACTTGCTTTATTTCAGAAACTGTGCTAAGCCACTGTGAGTTCAAGACCAGTTTGGGCTACATAGTGAGTGGTCAGTCTCAACTATGTAGTAAGACCCTGTCTCAAAAAACCAAAATAACAACAACAAAAAAAGACAGTGTGAGGACATAGATTCAGAAATAATAATGATGGTGCTGCCCATGACAGGAAACACATATGGTACTTGCTTTATTTCAGAAACTGTGCTAAGCGCTATA
>NW_022900928.1:10164555-10176294 GCF_012274545.1 Fukomys damarensis
ATATATATATCAACTCATTCACTTCCACGAGAACCCTATGAGGAAATTCCACTTTATTATACTCAGAGAAGTTAAGTGGCCCACCCAGCATTGCAAACAATTAGTAAACAACCAGTAACCCATCCACTGTACATGTTGGATCTAGGATTTAAACTCAGTCCAATTCAAGAATCCAGTCTCCTTCCCGCCGTTCTATTATCCCAAACCACTGTTATCACGTAGCTGGTGACATCAGGTATCTGAACACAAATACCACCATTGTGACATACGTAACAGTTCCCCAGGATTGAAGACATGAAATCTTTAGCCATAAATGAAGAGGAATATGTACTTAGAAAATTTCAAACAGTAAACACAGTTGCTCTAATTACACTCTTCCCAGCTAGAATTCTTATTCTCCACCGTTCTACATTTCCTGATTATTAGTTCTCTGTCATTTACATAAATACATTCACACACGCGCGTGCACACACACACAGCTCTCTTAGAAAAAGGAGCTCTTTCTGCATTATTCTGACTCTTCGCACTTGAGACTTACAGCTCCTTGAGTTGCAATATGCCTGAAACAAAAGAGGAGATCAGTTGAAAACCAAGAGCGGATTTTCTTAGAAAATTGGCTGCCTCCATCTCAGGGCTGTGGTGAGGATCAAAGTGAGAATGTGCCTGACACTGCTTTGAATGCCCTGAGGGACAGAACGAATGATGTAAGGGACTGTTACTGTCACGGGGCTCCAAACAAAACCAAGTCCTTTTCCCAAAACACTTCCCCCAAAACACAGAATCGATGGCAAGGCAGGCCTTCAGATCCATGGGCTTTCTCTTTTGTTGTCAGACTTCAGAGATTTCTGTGGGGTTTTGCCGATGTTGTTAGTATTTGTTTCCTTGGAGTTGTGCAAGACTTGCATACAAATACTGCAGTTAAAGATTCCTTAAGGATCCGACCCAACTGATGACACATTTTTTTCTGGGGAATTTTGATGTGTTGTTGCAAGACTCAGTTTAACTACTCAACACTTGAGTTTGTTTCTCAATGCAGTCTTTATGTTGTGCTTGGGATTAAAAGCATTTCTGCTAAAGCAAGGCAAATTCTGCTTGAAATCAGTTCCTATTTGCAACACAAAAAAGTGAGGTGGGAAGAGTATGCTAAGATGATCCTTTGGCTCCGATGACCTCGGTTCAACTAATTTGCCATGTGGTCTGAGTAATTCCAGAAAACTTCTTTGGACCTCAGTTTTTCTAGGTACAAAATGGGAAGGATGGACTGGGGTTCTGGGATCTCTTTAGACCCTCACATTTTATAATGCCCTTCTGAGGTGTCCAAAAGCATTAAATGTACACTTTTATTTCACTGTAATAAATTTCGAGGCTCCAGAAGGAAAGTGGAACTTTATGGTCCCATTTGTTTCAGGACATCTCGGATAGCGGCTTGGGGCACAGAATCTTGCCTTTGCACTACTGTTGCAGCTGGCTCAAGGGAACCTGTGATACAAGATGTACAGGAAAGCAGCTAGAAGAGCTGGATTTCACTGGCCTTTCAGAACTGGGCTGTGACATGTGTGTGCTTGTTTGCTAATGAGTGTTCACATATGCAGAATGGAACCCCAAACCTGCTTTTACTACAGCCTGGTAACGGTATTATAGGCAGTAGTTAACTTCACCTACCTATAACTTTTAAGAAGCTAGCACTATTTATGAGTATGATCCTAAGGAAGTGTATGACTAAATTAACTAAGTTCACAGTACACATATACACAACTTGGAAGTTAAACAAAAGCAAAGATGTATCATAACAAAATCATTTCTCTGATTTTTCCATTTAATGAGTAATATCATGGCCCATTTAGATTTAAAGATAAATATATAATTTGGTTTAGAGCTAACAGTCTACAAAGTAGGTACCCCTGTTTGTTTTACCATTTACCTTTTAGACTAGAACATTATTGTACTATTACATAATATTTTTCTAGAACTTAGAACTTTACTTGTTGTTGTTGTTTCTGTGGAATGCATGATTTTTTTTAAAAAAAGTAGGATTGCTAGGCATAATGGACCTTGAATATACTAAAATAAAATATGTTTACTATATGTAGCCAGATTATTTTCCAAAAAGGTTTTACTTACTGCCAAATTCCCAGTTCCCATCTGTTGATGCCATGGACTGGTAATTTATAACAACGTCTCTAATTCATAATGTTTTGCTCTTTTTACTTTTTGCTAATTGAATGAGATAAAGTGATATCACATTCTTAGTATATTACACTGCCATACCCACTGAGATTAGACCACTTTCCATGTGCTTTAGGACTTTGGATTTCTTCTGATGTGAATTTCCTATCATTATTATTTGCTCAATTCTGTAGTTTCCTTTTTAAAATGTATAGGGGCACTTGGTAGAGTAAAAATATTAAGGTTTTGGTTGCCATGTGTTTCTATTTTTTCCCAGAGTAGCACTTCCTTTTGATTTTGTTGTGCTACATTTGGCCATGTTAAAAGACATCTCTTTTTCCTTCATTGCTTCTATGCTTTCCTGTGTCTTTAGGAAGGTCTCTCATGTAAGAGGTTTTCTGCAAATATTTTTAAAAGTTTTAGACTTGTTTTTATATTTTAATTTTAAAACATTGAAATATTCAGTCTACCTGAAATTTTTTATAACATACAAGTTATAGTATTTGTCTATCAACATATTTTTATTGAATCATAATGCCACATCTAACATTTTAAGCCCTCAGATATACCAAACTTTTAGAGTTTTGGATTTTCTATTAGGCTCCAATGCTTATTTCTTTTTTTTCTTTCTTTCTTTGTTGTATCAATCCTATACTTTAAGAAGAGTATAGACTTATTGGGAAATCTTACTTTCCTTGATTAGTTTTCACTCAGTAAAAAAAATGAATGAATCAAATTTAAAAATCAAATCATTTAAAAGCCTATTATTCAAATGAAAGGAACAAAGGGAGACACACAATGACTCAATATTACCTGAGCTATTTCGGAAATGTCTTGTACTTTGCTCGACTTCTGTTTCCTCTTTGATAAACTGGGCATGGATTGCTATCAGCCCTCCCCAGAGGGCTGTGGCAATCTAAGGGAATGGGACACATAAAACAGTTTGTAAGTTCTACACAGTGTTACAAATGTCTGGCCATACATGTCATAGCATCTGGAACATCTATTTCTTTAGGAATATGTAAATGTGATACTATCTTATAAAATGTCTTCTTTCCACTTAGAATAGAGAGATGTTCTACAAGGCATTACAATCGCATGTGTTTTCAAATCCCTGGTCAGCTAATTGGGAGGAACTATAGAAAACACAAGGCAGTGGTGAATAATGCAGTGTGGAAAAGCTGCCTCCCCAAATCCCCAGGTTAAACAGACTTAAGCACCCCACGTTGCTGGCCTGGCCTGGGAGGAGTCTAAGAGGATCACTTCCCTGTGGCAGGCTGGGTAAAGGGTGAAAGGTTAACAGGCCAATCCCAGGACAAGGTGTTGGCCCAAATTAGGTATTTAGAACATTTGCTGAAGGACTTAGTCAGCTGAGTTCTTTATCTCCAACAGCAAAAGTATTTAGGGAGCAAAAAAGACTTTTTGTGTGGAAGAATTTGAGAAATCCAGTTAGGTCCTTTCTTCTCAAAGGGAACCAAAAAAGGTTAAAAACTTTCCCTGTTTTCAAAGAGACAGTTATAGATAAAAGACATTGAAACTTGTTTTACATTCTGAGAACCAATACCCAATGTAAGGCTTGTTGCTCAAGAACTTTGATATGAAATTACTCATCCACAGACCAATCAGAACTGTCAAGAAGTGTGAACTGTGCCCTGGTACTCTGCCATCTATGTATTTCTAATTTTTTTTTTAACTTTTTAGGGAAAATGAGTTCTCCAGTGAAATCTGAGTTTGGGACAATAGCAGAAGGAGGGAAGTAGTTTTAGGGTTTGAGAAATGGATGGTAACTGTATACATGCCCTCAACAAACTTTGAGACCCTCAAGTTGCAAGCACTTTAGCATTGTTTTCTAGCTGTGTTGTTATTCAAAGACAGAATTCTATAGCAGTTAGATCACAAATCCTATTGAAGGGAGAAAAAAATGTTTCTTTAGATTTATTTTTGAAGGACCATGTAACCCAGGCTAAGTAACCTCAGGCAACAAAAATTTTAAAGGTAGAAAGGAATCCTATCTTACAGGAATTGAAAAATTGAACATATAATAAATGAAGAAACTTAACCAGTGGTCAAACAGCAAATATACAATATAATCAGTTAACAAATGAAGCTATCGGATCAATGTAAATTATCCAACTCTTCCATGTAACATCCTGGCTTTTCCCAAATATAAAGAAACTAAGTAAAACTATTAATTTGTATTTCCATCTGAAATTAGCATTTGAATGAAACATATATCAATAGCTCATACAGCACTAGTTTTCTACTCGTTTATAAATTAATCAGGTAGCATATTTAGGAAAATGTTAAATTGAACATCTTATCAATTATGTACTTTAAGATAATCAATACTGGGTGACTTTTTTCAAAGTATGAACAGTAGGTAAGATGTAAAAAGACAAAGTAAAAACAATTTCTAATTCAAGAGACATAGAATAAATATAAACAGGTCAAGTCTCAAAAGAACCAACTTACACACAAAATCAGAATAAACAATACTTTTAGGAGAGCCAATTTCAGCCCTGATTTTGCCCCTTCACAGGAACAAATATGTGGATCATTTTGTTCAAAGATGATTTGAAAATCTGTAATACTTAGATTCCCACCTATGAAGATCTTTTCAGAATCTTTTTATACCAACTTCAAGTTGCGGAAGGTACAATTTGAGAATAAAATACTGCCATTCACGTGGATGTCCCAGGCCCCAAGCAGCCCAGGTCATGCCTTAGTTCCCAGGGACAGGTTGGAAGCCTTATCCTGAAGCACACTGTGTCTCAGTGAGGGAAGATGGCGTGATAAGCTATGTGTCATGCCGGACACGTAGGATACTGGATAACACGGACTTCCTCTCTCTTACTGACACCAGCACACTGGTGTGGAGGTTTGATCAGGACTGACTTCAAAACTAATTCAAGAATACTCCAATTAATTAAAAAGAAAGCTTAGAAATTACACCTTAGACCACACAAGTTTAACTTCTCTCAGTTTCCTGGTAAATTTTGAGTCAGCTACCATTAGTGAGAAATATAGCACTTTGTATTTGATGTAGAAACCCAGCTTTCCCTTGACAGTGTGATGTTTATTAATTTTAGGTATCAGTTTTATTTACAAAGAGTTAAGTAAACTTTAGCCTGATTTAAAGTGGTGAGGTTGACATCCTTCGCCTGCCTCGTGGTAGTAGCTGAATGTGTAACCTGGCTGGTCAGTCTAGCTGGCGGTCCCCTTACTTGAAAGCTTGGACTGTGGCTGTTCATGCTATGTATTTATACAGCACACTGAAAAGATCCCTGCTCAATATTTCCTAGTGCTAGAACTCTCAGATCACCTTTCTGAATTCTAAGATGCTGCCAACGATAAAATACAAAGGATTACATTAGCAAATCATTTGAATCTGATGTTGATCAGGCAAATAAGAATTTATCAGGGCTGGTGATTTAGCTCAGTGGTTCCATGGCCTGCCTTGCAAGTACAAGGACCAGAGTTCAATTCCCGGTACCAAAAAAAAAAAAAAAATTTTATGAGACAGTGCCATGGCTCACTAGGTAATAGGAAGGAGAGAGAGAGAGACACCTTTTACAAATGAAAAGAGGACCAAAATATGGAGGGAGAGGAGGGGAATGGTGTGAAAAGGAATTAAGATCCTTTATGTTCATATATCCACTCTTCACAAGGAATGTAATAATTATGTACTGCAAGCATGTACTAATACAATTTTTAAAAAGGAAAAAGAAATCAGAAAACAAAAAAAAAAAAACAACAACAGAAAAACTAACAAGATTTACTTCCTGCCTTCAGGTAGCTTCTAAGCTACTAGAACATTTGAAGCCAATACAATTTATAGCAACAGAGACAATGCGACAATATAAGAATATAGAACCCAAAAGAGGAAAGGGTTTCATTGGCAGAGAAAGCTGGCTGAACTCTTCCCTCTCTCATTCATAAGCTGGTTTACCCTGCTAAGCAGTTAGTAACAGTCTAACCTCTTAGCATTGTCTTACTCTCTCTGTAAAATCCTGAATATCATCTGTTTTATCAAGTGATTGTAGGAATGTGTATGAAGTATGTTCGGGTGTCTAGTAGCGTCTGGCATGCAACCCAAACTAAGTGGTGTTCATTTTGCTCCCTGCCTTATTGAAAAGTAGATTATGATTTCCATTTTTAATATGCTTATGGGCCCCTGAGACAATGAAAAATAAAGAGAATTGTATGTAAGGATGAGGGGATCAGAGGCAATACTTTTTTTATTTTTTATTTTTTTGGTACCACGGATTGAACTCGGGTCCTTGTGCTTGCAAGTCAGGCCACTGAACCGCTGAGCTAAATCCTGGCCCCAATACTTTTCTTTTTGAGGCTTTTTATTGTACTGCAATGTTCCTTAGGCTGTAAACAAGACTTACAACTTTTAAAATCTAACTTATCCAGGGGGATAAGAGATAATCTTTGTGATGACAGGTATGTTGATTTACTATTTGACAAAGGGTAATCTCTTGAAGGTTAGTAGCAATGTGGAATTTAAGCCATTTAAACCATAGATTTTCACATCCATTCATGTTAAGTTCATTGGTCTATCAGGCACTCTGAATGAGTCTTTTACTCTTGATTTTGTACCATCATGCACTTGGAAAATATTCCTTCACTAAACTATATTTAGTTGACATATTTCATTCTACAACTTCCAAGCATTACTTTTGTTAGCATCATCATTGATGCCACTGAAAAAGTTATAATATGGGGCATGTCAATCTCTTTATGGGGAATACACTTTTATAAAATTTTATTTTTGCATGAAATCTCAAACCACTGGCAACAAATAATTCTCATTTTTCTTTTTAATAAGTAGCCTATCTTATTTTTTTTAAAAATCTGTCAAATACCTAACCTTGAAAAAGCATACATGTGAAGAGATGTTTTCACACTGGTGGGAAAATTGACTTGTGAAATGATTACAACTCAACATTATCAGTGTTAAAATGTCACATGGTGGGAACACAAAAGAGATAGTGGCTCTGTTTGGAGAGCCTGGGGAAAACTGGGAAGTGCTTTGTGTTTATTAGGTGTATCGGTCAGTTTTGTGTTACTGTAATGAAATACCTGAGGCAGGCTACTTTATAAAGAAAAGAGGTTCATAGTCCCTTAGGTACACAGTCTGAGGTCAGGAAGTCCTACCAGCTTGGCCCCTGGCCAGGGCCTAAGAGCAGATGGCATTACAACAGCAGAACATGTGAGAGGACAGCAGTCACTCCAAAGAGGAAGCCACAGAGAAGGTCAGGGTGCAGGCTTAGACTTTGGTAAGAACTTGCTCCCTCACCAGAACTCACTCTTCGAAAGCAGCACTCCTTTTGGGGGTGCTACTGGAAATGATGTAAGGACCTCTTCCAAGGACCCACCTCTTAAAGGGCCCTTCACCTCTCCCATTGCCACATTGAAGACCAAGCCTTCAACACCTGATTCGCAGGGGGACAAACTCCAACATCAGATTCTCACACAGAATATTAAAAAGATGTGCATTCAAGTCCAGAATTTAACAAAATTAGTAATTTTTGTGGCTCAGTAAGGGGAACCTGGAATTCTTTACTTTCCTGTCAGTGTGCAGAGAGGGGATACACAAAGACTGAATTAGCAGTGCACCCTCACTTTGTGCCAGGGTTCCAGCTCCCTACCATTCATTGCGTTTGCTCCAGCAGAGCAAGGTCAGTGCAGTGAGAAAGGGGTGAGCAGACACTCAGTGTAGGGTGAGTGTGGTGTTCACAGACTCACTTGGGAGATAGCTCCACTGGATATGAGTAGCACAAATCAAAGGCCCCTCCTGTCCAGAGTTGGGCCACAGTGGAGACAGCTTCCCAAGAGCTCATACCCAACTTTTCCGGAATTCTTACTGTGGTGGTTTATATCACCTTGGCTGCTTCCTAGGCAATGTCATCTCCACTGGAATCAGCTGAGACATCATAGATCCTGGTCTTTTTTATCCTTCAGGAGAGCTCACTGTTAAACCTCTAGTGACACACCACCGTGTATGTCTTTGTTTCTGAGTTAACATCTTCCATTGTGCCTACCACAGGTAGACATTTAATAAATATTTGGTAAATAAACCAGGGCAAATGAACAAGTCAGTCTTTTGGAGCTACCTCCTCAAGAGGTTTTCCCAGGCTCTGCAAGCAGGGCCAGTCTCTCCACTGTGTTCCCACCATGTGACATTCTAACACTGATTACACTGAGTGGTAATTGTTTCACAAGTCAGTTTTCCCACCAGTGTGAGAACAGCTCAGGAAACTATTTCTTGTGGAACTGCAATATAGCAAATGGGTTCAGCACAGATGTGTGCTCTCTAACCTTAGTCTTGCTACATGTTAGCTGTATCACCTGCGGCAACTGATTTCTTTTCTTTAGACGTTATAACCAGAGTTGAAACCATAGTAGATTTTCCTTCTAGCGATGTTTGGGAGAATTAAATAAGCTAGCACAAGCCAATCTACCAATGAGAATAGTAAATACTTAAAAAATATTTACTTTGATCTTACCCATTTTTTTCCCAGTATTGAGCATGGAGCAGATGTTCATGAAATAGTTCGTGAATGTATTTCATATTTCAAGCCTTGCACTAGCTGCTCTTGGAGACCTGAGGTTGCATGAAGCCTAAGATTCTAATCTCAAGATGTTTTACTGACAGACACATATAAGTAATAGTGGGAATGGAAAAGGGTGGGAAGCCCCACAAGAAGGTAATGTTGAATTCCTGAAGGCTACACTCTCAATACAGTGAGAATAATGGAAAAGAAAATGAGTCAGTAAACATGAGGCAAAGTAATTTTCAGAAATCAAAGTTATGAGTAATACTTAGCCAACATTTGTCCTCTGTCATCTGAGAGACAGAGAAATATTTGATGAATATTAACAATTGTTCGTTCCAATTACTCTATGCTTACCTTCTATTTTCTGATTACCTTCTACCTTCTTTTTGGGTATCCTGATGACTACATAGGGAGAGATCTACACTGATCACTGATTGCCAGCATCCTCATTACTGGACAACTCTGTTGATAGATGGTTATGATGAAGTTTTTGATGCACTGTTTCTCTGACACTTGATTGCCTTTGGCAATCGATTAATCAGGTCTGTAACTCCTGTCCTAACCAGAAATGCTTCAGGACTCAAAGTGTTAAAACAAATATGAGAAGAGCAGCTACATCAGACCATTAGCAGAACCTACATCAGTGCCTCAGTATGGGAAATAGGATTTTTCTGCAACATCATATACACGTGTTTACATTTCATGGGATACACAGGTTGTAATATGTAGCCTCGTGTTATTTCATGCCAGGTTTTGCTGCCAAATGAGTGATGAAAATAATGCCAACCCTGTTAACTCCAGGATGTTAGAATTACAGAGGGCTGTGGGTTCACAGTGGGCTTTGGGCTGGGCAAGTGGGGGACCGGCCTTGTCGGGCAGGGTTGTCACAGGGAGGTGGCCAGCTGCAGCCAGTGGGCCTGCCTCTGTCCCCTCTCTCAGCTGACCATCCCACTGGTAGGCACTATGGGGCCATCAGACCGACAGAGGCAGGAAACCAAGCATCTGCCTCGAGCTACCAAGAAGGCGTGAGGATAAAGGGCCGACAACAACTCCTAAGTCCAGTGTGCCTGAGGGAGGCTGGAAAGGCCCGAGGAAGTGCTGGGTAATGTTAGTCCAGTGCCCTTTCGCTGCTCCACAGCAGTTTCTCAGGCCCTTCCCCTGTGAGGAGAGAAAAGCCCCACAGTGAGGCTGTGTATGCCTAAACACCCAATGGCTGGATTTATTAACTTCATATCTCTTAGCTAGGAGTTCATGTCAGACCCACCACAGGCCTAACGATGGCTCCCGCTGGGCCCCTGGGAGGAGGACAAATGGTTAGGCTAAGAGTGCAAGCCTCCAAGAATAGGCCTAAATTAGGTCGGCCCTAATAACCCGTTTACGAACACCTGTATTAGTCTTCTATAGCTGGGGTGAACTGCTGTCCGACAAGCCCTAATCCCCTAAGCTGCTCATTTGCATATCCCTCATTAGCTAGGAAAACCTGAAGAAGGCGGGTTTCTGCAGCTGGCGGGCCCATTCCTTCACACTGCCTGCCTGGGTGGCTTTGGGAATGAAGTCATGTGGCTGGATGTGAGGTTTATATGTATGCAAGGGATTAAGAGCCTTAGAATTTGTGTGAGCTGATGTTGCCATATTCTCTCTCCCGGAGCCCAGTAATTGGATGGGAGGAGAAATGGCAGACCCATTCGTTTTGTCTGTTTACTCAGGAGCAGGGTGCTAGAGATTCAATTTTGCCTTCTTTGGCTCCCTCGCCTTTGTGAAGCAGGCCTGCTTTGTCTCCTGCGGCCCAAGCACCTCCGAACACCAGCTCTGCTAAGGCGATTCGGCCACAAAGGAGGCACTGGTGCCCAGGGGCCCCAGAGGAGAAAAATGCAAGCCCAGCTCAAGTACTACTTGAAGGCGACCCCATCCCGCCTAGTCCAATCCTGGGATAGAAAGCAAGACATAATTGAAATTTATAAACACTTCTGGGGCCTTTTTTGATTATTTTATTAGTTTTCCACATTTGGGATTAACAATCCTCAGCATCAATCGTGCCGCGGGCTCCTTATTTGGGAAATGAATGGTTAGACATGTAGAAGACTTAACAAAGCAATTGTTGTATTTGCCGGGTTTGCATAATTTTAATAGACAAAAAATAACACGGAGACAAAATCCATTTCCTGTGCTGTTTGTACAGCTGGAGACGGAGCCCCTTGGGCCTGACGATGTAAGAGATGCGCCATTGTCTTGCCCTCGCCCTGGCAATGCGGTCCCACTAATGTCCTTAACAAAACCGCACTGGGCAATTCTGAAAACTTTGAAGCTGAACATTGTCTCCGAAGGGTCTGGGGCACCACAGACAGGACAATGTTTATTCATCAGTGGGGCTGGGGTCTGCAAAGGATTCGCACAAGCTAAGAGTGGGAACAAGCCGGAAGCTTGAAGCCAGAGATTATAAGCAGGAAGAAGTGGGCTTGGGAATTTGATTTTTCTCCATAAAAATACCAGAGAAACACTGGACACTATTTCAGCTCACCCAGCTTTGGGGAAGGTTTGTTCTATATTTAGTTTACTTTAGCCAAACCCAAGGATGCCCCCGTCCCCATTACCAAATCAGATACGAAATGGGGCAAGTACTTTCATCACTTATGAAAATATTCTATTTTAATTTGGCTTTGATTGTAAAATGATTTTTAGTGAAAGAGCACATGACAACAGCTAGCAAGAGCAACTGTGAGTTTCTGGCTTGTTCATTTGCAGGGCTTTTAGTAAAATCGTTTAGTAATATTAAGTAATTCAGACACTGCTGCCACAGCAGACAGAGAAACAGCAATAGCTGTCATTGTAAGAGGTTTCCCCCCATCAAGTCAAACAAACAAGCAAGGCAAACAACCGAATCAATAAAAACACTACGCAATAAGTGCCCTATCAGTATCTGAGCAACAAATAAACTTTCCGATTTCTATCTCCCATTTTCTTTATTGTTTTTATTTTTTAATTTTAACTTTCCTTCTCTCTCCCCCCC
>NW_022900928.1:10176564-10179032 GCF_012274545.1 Fukomys damarensis
CTCTCTCTCTCTCCCGCCCATCTCTCGCTCTTTCTTTCAGAGATCTCCCTACATTGCCCAAGCTGATCTCAAACTTCTGCACTCAAGGGATCCTCCCAACTCAGCACTGCCCCCACCTGGTTCTACAGACACATACCACCAAGCCCGTCTTTGTCTTTATTGTTAAAAAACTATTTTCTTGTCCTCTCTTAATACTTTTCACCAAAGCAATTGACTCCTCTCTGCTGGATGCTTAACTCAGCTCACATTTTTGAGAGTTTCCCTACTCTGGGTTAGAAAAAGTCCCATCTAACAAAATGTGCAAGATGTTAACCACAACCTGGCCTTACCAGAGGGGTACTGAAGGAAACCTGGACATAGAATCTCAGAATGGCATGAACTGGAAAGGTCTTCAAATCCAGCCACACAGCCAACAGTCTAAATCCCCTTAGAAGAAAGATCAGTGTGTCTAATGCTTGCCTGTTTCATGAATTTGGTACCTATTATGTTCTTAATTCTGACAATCCTGACCTTCGGGCACTGTGTTTACCTCTTGAAAAGGAAGCTCCCCTAATACCACATAATATGTGCTAAACATGCAGTATCCTTGAAGTGTTACCACTGTTCTTATTTACAGGCAACAAAACTGAGGTTCAAGGAGGCAAAGCAGCCCAAGGAAGCATAGCTGCTAAGCACGTGAGTGTTCTGATGTAAGCTCTTGCTACAGAAACAAACTACTTCAAATTCCACAGTTTAGGTGACAGACATCTTATTGTTTTTCTTCATTGTGTGGTTTAGCAGGGAGGTTATGCTGCTCTGGCCGGGCTTGGCAGGCGTAGGATGATCCTGGATGGACCTCAGTCACAGGCCTGAGGACAATTGGGCCGCTCCCCACATCATTCTCACACAGACAACAACAAACTTACCTAAGCTGAGGCTGCCCTTCCAGGGAGTGAAACAGATCTGCCTGGTGCCCCATACCTGTGTCCCCAGCTATTTCAGAAGCAAGGCAGGACGATTGCAAGTTTGAGGCCTCTTATGGCTTGTGTCTAGATGTCCCCCAAAGCCTCATGCAGTCATAGGTTGGGCTTTTTCAGAGGTGGCTGGATCTAGAGTGTGTGATGCTAGGATTGATTCATGGTGCAATGCTAGGTTCCACTAGGATTAAGTGCGTGAGTGCTACCTGCCCTAAGTAACCTCAATAAGACAAGGGATAGAAAGAGCTGTGATCATCCTTTGTTGCTTCACTGCCTTCTGCCCACCATGAACTGTTTCTCCTTTTTGATGCCTGTCTGCCACATGACCCTGCCTTGGAGCCAGTTGACTATGGTCTAAAACCTTTACAAACTGTGAGGTGAATAACCTTTCCTCCTTTACTTTGGACATTGGGTATTTTGTTTCAGCAAAGAGAAAAGTAACTAAGGCAAGACCAGTCTGGGCAATTTGGCAAGACTTTGTGTAAAAATGAAAAATACAAAGGGTTGCACATCTACTGATATCCAGGCTCAGAATGCATAGTTGCTTCCCTTGCATTTTACTGATGAAAGTGAATCACAAGGTCAGCCCAGCTCAGGCTCAAAAGTCAGTTGCTCTGGGTAAGTGAAGCTAAAAAAAATCTTCAGGGCCATTGGCAATGGAACATGTGGTCTATGCTCTTAAACCTGGAGCCAGATAGTCTATGTTCAAGTCTTGGCTTTGCTAGTTATGAGCTGTGATACCCTGGGAAAGTTGTCGCCCCTTCCTGCCTCTGTCTCCTTGTCTGTAAAATAAAAATAATAATGATGCCTTCCTCAAAGAGAGGCTGTGAGGATGAAGTAGGTGGATTTATGTAAAGCATTCAGAATACTTCCCGACAGGGCATTTCTGCAATGTGTTAACGACTGTTATTATTGTTACTAATCCATTTGTCCACCTGGCTACCATGATGTTCAGTACGTGCTAAAACCTAAGGACACAAAAGTGTTAGGTGGGAAAGATTTAATATTTATTTACCAACTTTTTTATGCGGGTATCATGCCAAGTGGTTTACATAGTGTATGCCACTTAATTCGTAGAAGCATCCAGTAGGGTAGTCATTCACCCTGGTTCCCAGTAAACTAAGGTACATATGACATGATCTCTTTTCCTAAAGAGCTCACAAGTGAGTGTGGAAAACATCACAGGAAATATCCACTCGTTGGTTGTTTCTTGATACATTTCTATACACTGTCAACTCATTGAAGTGTCCCAGAGCTACTGTCCCCCTCACTAAAGGGCTGAAGACATTGATGTGCAGAAATGTTCCACAACAGGAAGTCACACATCCAGCACGAGAAAATCCTGGAGCAGGATCGATGTCTTCTAGGCTTTTTTGTGATGCCATCTCTTATTTAAATTAACATTTGTGGGTGGGGATTTAGCTCAGGGGTTAGGTGGCCTGCCTCGCAAGCACAAGGAGCCGAGTTTGATCCCTGGTACCAAAAAAAAAAAAAAAAAAAAAAAAAAAAAAA
>NW_022900928.1:10179149-10188736 GCF_012274545.1 Fukomys damarensis
AAAAAAAAAAAAAAAAAAAAAAAAAAAAAAAAATTAGCATTTGTTACAGGAGGAAAAAGATCCCCAGAAATTGCAAAAGAAACTAGATTAGATGAAGGCAGAATGGCCAAATAAGGTGAGAGATGATAGCCTTGGCACATTTCACACCTGTCATAATTCTGGCATTTGTGGGTTGAAATCTTTATGGATACGGCGTGCCTGTTAAAACTGACCAGGCAACACTAAGATACCATGGCCTTCATAAGAAAAGAACCCATGGTCAGCTGGATGCTCACAGATGCAAAACATTACTCAGAGATGAGTTGGTCACTGTAGAACAGCTTTAGAAAAGATGTAGGATTGTCATGGTTACCACTGACACACGAAGGCTGCTTTGGTGCATGGAAGGGCCCAGTGTCAGCCATTGGAAAGAGTTGGGTCTGGGGTTGGTGGCTGAATTTTGTTCCTGGTGGCACTGCCACTCACTGGTGGTGTTACCACCAGCAAATCCTTCACTCTGAATCTCACTGTCCTTATTAGTAATGCGAACAATTTCCTTAGTGACTCTAGTGAGGATATTGTAGGATCCTACAGCCTTCGGCACCCTGCTAACCCTGCTAACTGGTGAGGGATGAAAGGAGAGCATCAGAGCAAGGAACCAGGTGAGCCCCATCCTGTCTTGCACTCACTGTTCCTTTGGAGGGAACTAGGCACATGAAGAACAACAGCAGAATGGAGATCCAGGGCCCATTGGACACATAGCTGTTTGCACATTCTTTTCCTACATTTTGGGAAGGGTATGGTGGAACACATGATTTCAGCTTCAGAACTATATTAGTCACTTAGCTACCCCACACCCACAACTTAAAGGACGAGAGAAGGGGTCTATTTTAGCTCATGTTGTTAGTCTATGGTCCATGGCTCGAAGGCAGGATGGCATGGCAGAGGGGTACAGCAGAGGAAAGCTGCTCATGTCATGGCAGCCAGGAAGCCACGAGGAAGGAAGAAACCAGGGAAGGAGATAAACACTTCCGGGTCACGCCCCCAATGACCCCCTCCTCCTGCCAGGCTCTGCCTGCTAACATCAGATTTAGCTATAGTGCCTCCATGGTTTAATCACCTTCCACAGACTTTGCCTCTGAACACATGAGGCTATGAAGAGACCTTCGGATATAACCACAACAAGTCTTCTTCTCACAAATCTGAGTCCCAGAATTGCCCACCTTCTTCGGGTTCATGAAGGAATGTGTAATAAAACAGCAAGAGAAGTTGGGAAGATTTGGGGTGAGAGTAGGAAGAGGCGTGAGAGGTGGGGAGAAGAGGATGAGGAGAAGGGAGAGGGAGAAGTGGGGGAGGAGGAGGAGGCAGAGAAGAAAGACGGCTGAGTCCACCTTTCTTGTCTAGCTCTGCTTACTACACAGAGGTAGGAAGACATAGTATAAGCTTTAACACAGGGTCCTTGCCTGGAGGTAGCCATGACCCACTCAGTGTCTTATGTTCTTGTTACTCAGGTGAGAAATTTTTCAGCTGTTGATGAGGTCAGGAGAGGTAGTTCCTGGAGAACTATCTGGGAGACAAGGGGGAAGACCCACCTCCCTGGCCACACTTGATGAACCATAACCATTGTCACTGTGGTCGTAGGTGTTGCATGCTAGTGCTCCGCTGTCCCCACTATTAGTGACAGGGAAATTGAATAGTGAGGACTAAGTGTCGGAATGAGCCTATCTATGAGCTCAAACCTGACCCAACAGTGATGAGGATGAAAAATGTACGAGACACAGAATCTGATTAAAACATGGATGGCCAGGGAGCTCTTGCCTCCCTTCAACAGAGAGTCCCGAATGACAGGCACACCTAGGGTACTCACTCAGACTCAGGTACAAGCAATTAGAGTTGCACAGGATTCATCTGTCTTCCACCTTCCACGGTACTTGTCTGAGTAAACAAGAGAATCTGAGCTGCTTTTACTTTTTCCTACAGAGCGGCAATGTGCTTGCATGCCATTTTTCTTCTTAGTGCTCACTGAGGAAGCCAGTCAGACCTCAGTCTTCCTACGTGGTCTCCTACACCTATGGTTCCTTTCAGCTCTGCATTAACAACAGTATGATTCGAGAAAATTGTAGGTAAATGCAAATTTAAAAATTCATTGTTTTCTAATGAGAGAGAGAGGGAGAGGGAGAGGGAGAGGGAGAGACAGAGAGAAACACAGAGCACTAAGAGTGCTCCTTGGGAAAATTCTTTAATTCCTCTGAGTCTTTCTTTCCCATCTATAAATAATAATTATTAATAACTGTCTCTCAAACTGGGGAGGATCAGCAAGCTGAGGTAAAATGCAACCTCATATTGGGTCAAGGCTTAAGAAATGGTCATTATTAGTGGAGAGTGGTAGCACACGCCTGTGATCCCAGCACTCAGGGAGGCCGAGGCAACAGGATCACAAGTGAGCCCATCCTGGATGACTTGGTGATTTAGCAAGCTTATTGCTCCAAAAAATTACATGGGGAGAAGGCTGAAGATGTAGCCCAGTGCAAAGGCCTTAGGATTCAGTCCCCAGGAGCACATACAGAAGAAGGGGAAGGAGGAGAAGAAAGGTCAAAGAGGAAAGGGAGTAGGAAAAGAAGGAAGATGAGGAAGAGAAGAGAAAGAAGAAACAAGAAATAGTTATTACTATTATTGAAAGTATGGTATAAGGTTTTTTATCACTAATTCTGATGTTCTTACACTAGTGAGTGTATTTCTACTTTTTCACCTCCATGTGTCATTTCTTACCCATCACCTCCTGCGTGACCCAATGCCCTGCTGTGTCACGTTGAGGTAGAGTATTCTAACAGAAGGGGTGTTGGCTTTAGACTTAGGAAGAACTAGAACTGTACCTGGCTCTAGAATTCTCTCATTTTGTGACTTATGATAGAATCATCAACCTCCTGTGAACTGCTTCCACATCCAGATAATAAGTGCAAAGATTTCTAACTGTCGACTCAATATCTATTTTCTTCCTTTATATCAGAGTTTGTTGCTATCTGGTTAGACGACTGTATTTCCCATCTTCCCTTGAAACTGGCTGTGGCCATACAATTAAGTTCAGGCCAGTGAGATACAACTGGAAGTGTTTCATGGCTGTCTTCTTCCCTTCCTATTCCTTGGAAGAAAGGTGTGATGGCTAGCACTCAGCAAGCTTGTTGGTCACAGGGGATGGCTGAACAGAGAGCAGAAAGAAACCTGAACCCCGAGATGGTGGGGTCCCCATGCTTGACCTGGAATTGCCATCCCGGAACATTTCTCTTGAGTGATTTAAAATAACCAACTTTGCTGAAACTAACCTTACTTTGACTTTTTGTCACATGGAGCCAACCCTACATGAGATAATGAGCGTTAAAGTGCTTGTCCTATCCCATGCATGCAATAGTCCCTTTCTCTTGACTCAGCTAATCTATTTTTCTTGCTCTAGTCAAAGAATTTTTCTTAACTCTGAGTGTCAAACAACACAGATGTGCTCATGTTATCTCTATTTTGAACTCCTTGATGGGCTTATGATGGTCAGACGAACTAATTCTTTTTTGGGAGGTAGGGGGTACTGGGGATTGAACTTGGGTCCTTGCACTTGCAAGGCAGGTGGCAGCACCACTGAGCTAAATCTGCAGCCCCAGATGAACGAATTCTTGAAGAGTGCTTTGTGCAAAGCTCCATCTAAATAGGACTCACAGGCACCACCTCCTATAGCCACACCTTCCCCTACCTGCCCTGTTCCTTCCTTGTCTCCCACCCATACCAGCCTCAACTACCCGGCACATTACTTTCCAGCTGCACTGAACTGAGTACCTCCCTCACACACATCTCAAACTTTTCTACTGATGGAAGGGAAGAATAAGCGCAAACCCTAGGAGTCCGAGAGACCCTGAAACAGACTTGAGGAAAAGCCCAAGATTTTCTGGGAGTATTAAGTTTTATCTCAAATAAGTAACTTAAATTATCATTCTCTTCCATGAACTATGCCTGTTTACATGAATCAACTGTTAATGTTTAAATCATTTGCCGGTGAATAGAACATGGCTCTGCGAACTGGTCAGATTCAAAACAAAACAAAACCCAAATTTGTCACATCTCTCTTTTTTGGTGCTGTTTATGCTGCTAGAAATGTCTTTCCTTGAACTCTCTTCCTTTCAGCTTCCCCTGTGACGACAGTGTTCTTGGGTCCTTGAGGTAGCTCTATAGTGGTGTGCAGTGCACCCCTCCACTCTAATAGTTGAGAGACTGCATGTCAACTGAGTTGGAGGGGCAGATACAAGAGTGGCACAGACTGTCTCTTTCATTCTCTCATTAGTCTGTAAAATCTTCCAGGAAGATTACTGCAATGTTGTACCATCAGCACTAATAAAGCTACCGCATCCTCATCTCCCGTAGGCCCTGCCTCTGTGTCAGAAAGATGAGATGGAATGAATAAATGATTGACTGTCAGCAGATAAACGTCCTTGTTACATCAGAGACAGAGACGGCCCTGTGGACTTCAGACCTCAAATTTCACCTGTGTGCATGGTCTGATTTGGCCAGGGGTAATGCCAGCCGTGAGTGACCTCCTCCATGCTCTTGGCTTCCAAATGGACCCTCTCTGGACCCTTCTCCATGGAGGAAGAGAAAGCCAACCCCTTCTCGCTCAAGTCAGCCAAGCCAGGAAAATCCACCGGCCTCTAAAATGTCAATACTGCGAAGGCTGCACACCCCCACGTTATCAAATGCCCCCTTGCTTCGTGTTTTGTCTGATCTGTCAACACCATTTACTGCTGAGCGGGTCCCTTATCTTTATTGATCACTTAATTTATCTTTTCTTCACTTCCCTTGCACCGTCTGGTGCCGTGTGTCCGTCTGTTGAGGCTGTCATGACTGGTTTGCTCTTGAAATAATAGGGGCAGCAGGTGGTGTGACTAAGTCGACCCTGTGTAGAATGGGGGCCCATTCCCAGTCCCTGTCTCAACCTGCCGGTGTGTCTACACCCTCCCAGCTGTTCCACATTAAAGCAGTCAACTGTGACTTTACAGTCCGAGTTTTACACAACCGTTTTACAAACCGGGAAGAAGGTCTTTTGTCACAAATTCTTTGTCAGGCGGTAGAATGGGGGGGCAGTTGAGAGACTTGGTGCATTTTAATGAATATGCAGATAGACACACATCCCTTTGCCTTGGCAAAGCGGGGTCGCAGGTGGGAGACTGGCTGGCTGAAGAGAGAGCAGCCTGAGCCCTTGCTCTTCAGATAATTTACTAAGAGGAGTAAGAGCCCGTGATAGTTTCTGTTTCAAACGGACACCCCACTCTTTGAAAGCCTTCATTCCTCTTGTAAAACAAAAACAAGGGCAGTGAGTTAGAGTCCTATGTCCTGGGGTCGGTACTCTGGGGGCCAAGTGTTGTGCAACTGGGAAAATAGAAAGAAAATCATGCCTTTGAGACTCAAAAGCCACGTGCCTTGGTGACTTAGGGCTCATAATCACATGTGAAAAGGAAGGAGAAAGGAGAAAAGAGTGCAGAGCTGCAAATCAGACAGACCTAAGCTCCCAAGTGAACTGACCATGTCATCACTCACTATTAATACTGTATGGAAATTCCTATTTCTTAAAATGGAAATCTTTGATTTGGCAGTTGTATTAACTAGAAGTTGATAACCTCAAATAATTAAAATTCATTTCTCTCTCCCTCTAACACACACACAGACAGACAGACACATGCATGTGCACACACACACACACACACGCTTACCTCTACTTGGGTTATAAGCTAAAAGGCAAGGAATAAAATCATTTAGACTTAACATAGTGGAAAAAGTATATTAGACAAGGAAGGAGTCAGGAAACCTTGCACGTTTGAAGACTCCCCAGCTGGTGAGTTGAGGCACACCACCAAACACAGTGAGCCTTGGTTAGAACTCGTTTCTAGTGTGGTTCATCTCTAAGGTGTGTGCCTCGGGGGAGAAGATCGTAAGGACTGGGGACAAGGAAAGCAAGTCTGTTATCTCTTTTTCTCCTTATTCATAGAGGGCCATGGAATGAAAATTCCTACTCTTTTTTCAGCATTGGAAAGGCATCTTTAGCTCGTCTTCATCCTGACTCCTCCTTACCGTAGGAGGACAAGAGCTGGATCCTCTAGGGCCACTTTCCCCTCCTGAGTGACATGGAGCATGGACGCTTGCAGCATCCATTGAGCCTGTTTGAGTCTCCTGGGTGGCTGAGCCAAGAGGTCACAGACACAACATTCTCCCTCAACCCGCACCTTCCACATGTGGTACGCTAACCAGGATCAGAAACCAGGTTTCATCTTCTAATGCAGAGACACTAAACGTGTGATCTGCTGACCAAAACGTTTATTATTGATCAAGTAAGGCAGGAACTGTCAAGAAGCATTTCGACATCTATCAATCCAACCTACCCTAGATAAACCAACAGTTGTGAAGCAAGCTCATTTTTCACAATAAAATCTATTATGTAGCAGAGAGAAAATATATAATATGATGGACTTATATTAGAAGGTTTCAGCCCACGAAACTAAAAATAAGTCAACAAAATTAAAATCAAAGCAAGCCAAGGAAAGGAAACATCAAAATGTAGAAAGCAATGCAATTTAAGGTTAAAAAATAAGATAAAAATCATTAAAATTAAGAGCTAGCACTTTGGAAAGATCAATAAAATAAGGAATAGAGATTTAGCTCAGTGGAGCTGTGCCTGCCTCACAAGCGCAACCTCTGAAGTTTGATTCTTGCTACTAGAAAAAAAAAATTGATAAACTTCTAGACAAGATGGTCTACAAAAAAAGGGGAGAAGCTACAAGTTAGTGATATCAGGAATGAGAGAGGACAGTAATATTGACCTTACAGAAATTAAAAGGATAATAAAGTAATATGGTACATTTAAGTCAATGAATTTGGACAGATTCCTTGAAAGACAAAATTACTCAAGAAGAAATATAATCTCAATTGTCTTTTTTTTTTTTTTTGTACCTGGGATCAAACTCAGGTCCTTGTGCTTGTGAAGCTGACAGTGGAACAACTTAGCTAAATCCCCGGCTCTATTGTCATTTGTTTTTAAAAAGCAGTTCAATTCATTACTAGAAACTTCTCCACAAAGAACGCTTTACGCCCAGGTGAGTTAACTGGTGAATTCTACTGGAAATTTTAAAAATACCAAGTCTAAATAAATTCTTCCAGAAAATAGAAGAGGAAGAAACATCTCCTAAGTTGTTTCATTAGCCCAATATTATCTTTAAAAAAAAAAAAGAGAGAGAGAAAGATGTTAAAGGAAAAGAAAAACCACAGTTTCCTGAATAAAATCTTTAACAGAATTTTATCAAGTTGAATTTATCAAAAAGAAAATATATGATGACCAGAGTTTATCCCAGAAAGGCAAATTTAATTGAACAAGTGAAAATCAATCAATATGAACAATTATGTCAATAAATCAAAAATTTTTCTATTATCTTCTCATTGGAGGCTAAAAAAAAGTCATTTGATAAAATCCAACATACACTAATGATAAAATTTCCATCAAAGATAACTTTCTTAACCTTATAAAGGATGTCTATGCAAAACGTGTGTTAACATCTTATTTCATGGTAAGAGACTGAATGATTAAAGACTCCCTTAAAATCAAGAAGGCAAGGTTGTTTGCTCCCACTGTTCTTATTCAACAGTGTAGTGAAGACTATAACCAGTGTAATAAGGCAAGAAAAAATTAAAAACATATAATTGAAAAGGGAAAAATAAAACTGCCTTTATGCAAAGATAATGTAATCGCCTACATGGAAAGTCCTAAAGACTGTATACAAATGCTAGCAAAAGTCATAAGAGAGTTTAGCAAGGTTCCAGGATACAAACTGAACATACCAAAATCTATACTTCTACAGGCTAGAAAAAAAGTCAGCAATTTAAAAGACTTTTGAAATGTGATCTTTGATTGCTTCCAAAATTGTGAAATGTACTGGGATAAATCCAATTAAATATGTGCAAGATTTGTATGACAAAAAATATCAGAACACATCGATGGGCCAAAATAAAAAAATACCTAAGTAAATATAGAGATATACCATATGGATTGTAGGATTAAATATTGGGAAGATGTCAGTAATTAATTTCAATCAATTCCAAACAAAATCCCAGCAGGATATTTTGTAGAAACTAAAGCTTATGGAAAATCAAAGGCCTAAAATAACAAGAACGACTATGAAAAAGAACACCAACTGATTTCAAGGTTTACTATAATGCTTCACAAATAAAGATAGTGTGAAATTAGAATTGACAGATATAAAGATAAATGGGCCAGCCCTGATGGATTCACTGCTGAATTTTACAAGACATTTAGAGAAGAACTACTACCATTACTAATCAATTACAAACAATCCCAGCAGGATATTTTGTAGAAACTAAAGCTTATGGAAAATCAAAGGCCTAAAATAACAAGAACGACTATGAAAAAGAACACCAACTGATTTCAAGGTTTACTATAATGCTTCACAAATAAAGATAGTGTGAAATTAGAATTGACAGATATAAAGATAAATGGGCCAGCCCTGATGGATTCACTGCTGAATTTTACAAGACATTTAGAGAAGAACTACTACCATTACTCTTTAAACTTTTCAATGAAATTGAAAGGGAAGCTATACTTCCAAATTCATTCCTGGAAGCAAGTATCACTTTGATTCCCAAACCAGGGAAAGATACAACTAAAAAGGAGAACCACAGACCAATCTCCTTAATGAATATAGATGCAAAAATCCTTAATAAGATACTAGCAAACAGAATACAGAGGATTATTAAGAAGATCATCCACCCTGACCAAGTCGGATTTATTCCAGAGATGCAAGGGTTGTTCAACATACGAAAGCCAATAAATGTAATACATTATATTAACAAAGTCAAGGACAAAAACCATATGATCCTCTCAATAGATGCAGAAAAAGCATTTGATAAAATTCAACACCCATTAATCATAAAAACCCTGCAAAAAATTGGAATAAATGGTCTATACCTCAATTTAATAAAGGCTATCTATGAAAAACCATCAGCCAACATCATATTAAATGGCCCAAAACTGAAAACCTTCATGTTAAAATCAGGAACAAGACAAGGATGCCCATTATAAACACTTCTCTTCAATATAGTTCTGGAAACATTAGCCACAGCAATTAGACAAGAGAAAGAAATTAAAGCAATAAAGATAGGAAAGGAAGAAGTTAAACTGCCATTATTTGCTGATGATATGATACTCTACATTGAAGTTCCAAAAAACTCCACCAAAAAACTTCTAGACTTAACTGACAGATTCAATAGAGTATCTGGATACAAGGTGAATACCCAAAAATCAATAGCCTTCTTATACACAAATAACAGACACACAGAGAGAGAAATAAGGGAAAAAATTCCTTTTACAATAGCATCCAAAAAATGAAGTATCTAGGAATCAATCTAACAAAAGAAGCAAAAGATCTCTACACTGAAAACTACAGCACTCTGAAAAAAGAAATTGAAGAGGATGTAAAAAAATGGAAAGATATCCCCTGCTCCTGGGTAGGAAGCATCAACATAGTGAAAATGGCCATACTATCAAAATTGCTATACAGATTCAATGCAAT
>NW_022900928.1:10189133-10189736 GCF_012274545.1 Fukomys damarensis
CCAATTCAAAACTATACTACAAAGCCACTGTGATAAAAACAGCATGCTACTGGCAAAGATATAGGCCTGAGGATCAGTGGAACAGACTGGAAGACACAAAAACAAACCCAGATGTACTCAGCTACCTCATCTTTGACAAAGGAGCTGACCATCCTCAGTGGAGGAAAGATAGCCTCTTTAATAAATGGTGTTGGAAAAACTGGATGTCAACCTGCCACAGATTAAAATTAGACCCTTATCTTTCACCATGCACTAAATTAAAATCCAAATGGATTAAAGATCTAAATATTAAAACAGAAACATTAAATTTGCTGGAAGGTAAGTTAGGCAGAACTCTGGAAGACATTGGTATAGGAAAAGACTTTATGAACAAATCCTCAGTAGCATGGAAACTATCAGATAGAATCAACAACTGGGATCTCATCTTACTAAAAAGCTTCTGTACTTCAAAAGAAACCATCAGCAGAACTAAGAGACAATCTACAATGTGGGAAAAAATTTTACCAGCTGTTCCTCAGACAAAGGACTATTATTAAGGATATATAAATAACTCAAAACAATCAGTCCCCCCAAATATAAAGACCCAATTCAAAAATGGGCATC
>NW_022900928.1:10190213-10196317 GCF_012274545.1 Fukomys damarensis
ATGTTTATAGCGGCACAGTTTGTAATAGCTAAAACTTGGAAACAGCCCATTTGTCCATCAGTTGGAGATTGGATAAAGAAGATGTGGTTTTTTCTATAAAATGGAATAGTACTCAGCCATAAAGAACGAGAAAATAGATTCATTCATAGGAAAATGGATACATATTGAAGATATACTCCTAAGTGAAATAAATAAGTCACACATGTGTAAATATGGAATAGTTTCCCTGGTGTGAATAATCTGCAATAATACATAAGATCCTTATAAGATTACTGACATCTAGAAATGGGAAGAAAGGAGCTAAAGGTGTAGGGAAGGTGGGATGGGTAGGGGAAGGGTAAAAAGGGAAAAGAAAAAAATGTGAGAGAATGAAAAGATGAAAATAAAGTGTTTGTAGATGGGGAGGGGAGGAGGGGGTGAAGCGAGGGCAGAGGTAAGGGGAAAAAATGAGAATCAAGACTTGTCATGTAGAGGTACAAGATCCCAACAATGAATGTAACTCTACTGTATCCCTAAAATGTACCAATAAATTCAATTAAAGCTGAAAAAAAAGATAAATGGGCTGGGGATTTAGCTCAGTGGTTTGGTCACCTGCCTTGCAAGCTCAAGGACCCAAGGACCCGAGTTCAATCCCCCGTACCAAAAAAAAAAAGATAAATGGAACAAAACATAGTCTAGAAATGTGTTCACAGATATATTGTCTTACTTACTTTCTCATACTGAGACACAACTCCTAATACCCACAAGTTAAAGGAGGAAAGGTCTGTCTTGGCTCACAGTTTGTCAAGATTTCAATATATAGTTGGCTAGTGCCAAAGCAGGGCAGGATAATAAAGGGGCAAGACAGAAGACAAAGAGCTCATTGCGTGGCAGGCAAGAAACAGAAATCAAGGAAGATGCAGGGAAGACACAGACCCAGGCCACGCCCCCAGTCACCCACTTTCTCCAACCAGGCTTCACCTCCCAATATCATCTAGATATAAACCTATCGGTGGACTAATCCAGCAGTGAGTGTCACACCCCCATGGTCTGATTACCTCTCAAAGCCCCATTTATGTGCACATGAAGATTTGGGAGAACCTCTAGATATAAACCGTAACATATACATTCAATAGATTTTGGGCAAAGATGTCAAGGTAAGGCAGTGGACGAAGTGTAAGGAAAGAAGGGAAAAGCAGAGGAAGTCAGAGAAGTAGAGAAAGCCCTTGCAATTCTTATTCATAATATATACAAAACTTCACTCAAATTGGGTTTTAGACCTAAACACAAAGCCCCAAAGCTATAATGCTTCTAGACTAAAGCAAGGGAGAAAAAAATGTTTGTTACATTGGATTAGGCAAATATTTCATAAATAAATCACAAAAAGCTTGACCCATAAAATAATTGATAACTTGGACTGAAAATTTAAAATTTTGCTTTTTATAAGACATTAAGAAGATACAAAGTCAAACCTGAGACTGGAAGAAAATATGTGCAACAAAAAGTTTGATAAAGGGTTTGTATCCAGAGCGTAAAAAGAACTCATAACTCAATAATGAGGAAAAAACATATACAGGGAAAAATTGAATAGATATTTTATGAAGGCAGAAAGTTGGGTTGGCAATAACCACTTGTAAATCTACCAACAGTTTTAGTCAAAGGAAAAATGCTAATTAAACCTACAAAAATATCACTGAACACTTATCAAAATGTTGAAGAGAAAATAGAAAGCAAAACTGATGATTCCAAGTACTAATGAAGAAATGAAGCAGTTAGAATTTTCATGTAGTGTTGGTGAAAATGTACAACAGTTCAATCATTTGGAAAATAACTTGAGAGTTTTTTATAAAGTTAAAAATATATATATCATATGACCTAGCAATTCTACTTTAAGATATTCACCTTACAAAAAGGTAATATGTGTTCACATAAATTCTGTACATAAATGTTTGGAGCATTATTATTCAAAAATCATTCCAAACTGGAAGTGACCCAAATTTTCTTTAATGGGTGAATGGATAAAGGAATTTTGCTGGGTTCTTACTCAATAATGAAAAGAAAAGAACAGCTCATATGTGTAATAATATGAATGACTCTCGAAAGCTTTATGCTAAGTCAAAGAAGATACAGAAGACAGACACAAAGGGGTATGGAATGGAATCATGTGGTGCTATTTACAGAGCATTATAAGAGGAGTCGAAACTCTAATAGTATCAGAGTTACCAAGAGAAAGTGTGACAGAACTTTTGAGGAGAAAATGGGAAAATTTCGTATCTTGGTTCTTGTTGGTCACACATGTAGCAGAGTTCATTGACCTATACATCTTGAAAGTGTGAATTATACTTTATTTAAATTACAACTCCATAAACTTGATTTTTTAAAAATAGTATGGCTGATACCTCCTATAAAAGCATGACAGTAAAACCAACAAATGTGAGTGAAATTTGTCTCTTGATGCAACAGGTGTGCTTATGTGTTTAAACTGTTCACAGCAATAAGAAAGATGAAGAATTTCCTAGTATTATGAGAACAGCCCAAAGCTGATAGCATATCTTAACAATGATAGCAATTAAGCTCCAGTATTGTGACTACAGATAAAAATATATCAAATAAAATATTTCTAAATCTACTTGAGCAGAATTTTAAAAGACTAACATGTCATAGACAAATAGAACTTATTTCAAAATTTCTAAAATGGTTCAGTATAAGCTAATCTAGTAACATATATTCTTGAGTTTTAAAAACATACAAAAATGCAACTTAATATACAGCTAAAATATAACATTATGAAGAATTATTTGAAATTACCAGTCCAAATTCTCCTAAATAATAAAATATAAGAGAAATGAGGTGTAAAATGAGAAAAGTAGAAATAAAGTCATAATTACTTACAGAGTATATAATCAGCTATTTGTAAAGCACAAGAAAAACTCAACTACTACTGAAAGTAATTAGAACATCTAATGTTTTAGCCACAGAAATTAGATAAGACAAAGAAATTAAAGCAATAAAGATAATAGACAAGAGAAAGAAATTAAAGCAATAAAGATAGGAAAGGAAGAAGTTAAGCTATCATTATTTGCTGATGATATGATACTCTACATTGAAGACCCCCAAAATTCCACCAAAACACTTCTAGACTTAATTGACAGTTTCAGCAGAGTAGCTGGATAAAAGGTCAACACTCAAAAATCAGTAGCCTTCTTGTACACAAATAGAATCACTGAGAGAGAAATTAGGGAAACAATACCTTTCACAATAACATTTAAAAAAATGAAGTATCTAGGAATCAACCTAACGAAAGAAGCAAAAGTCCTCTATATTGAAAACTATAGCACTCTGAAAAAAGAGAAACAAGAGGGTATAAGAAAATGGAAAGATATCCCTTGCTTCTGGGTAGGAAGAATCAACATAGTGAAAAATGGCCATACTACTAAAACTGCTATACATATTCAATGCAATGCTGATTGAAATTCCAACAGTATATTTCACAGAAGTAGAAAAAATAATCCAAAAATTCATGTGGAACCAGAAGAGACCTAGAATAGCAAAAGCCATCCTAGACAACAGAGACATGGCAGCGGGTATAACAATTCCCAGTTTGAAACTATACCACAAAGCTATTGTGACAAAACAGCATGGTACTGGCAAAGAAACAGACCTGAGAAGCAATGGAATGGATTGGAAGATACAGAAACAACTCCAGATGTTCTCAACTTCCTCATCATTGACAAATGAGCCAACCATCCTTACTGGAGGAAAGATAGCCTCTTTAATAAGTGGTGTTGGATGGGGCTGGGGATTTAGCTCAGTGGTTTGGTGGCCTGCCTTGCAGGTGCAAGGACCTGAGTTCAATTCCCGGTACAAAAAAAAACAAAAAAAACAAAACGGTGTTGGAAAACCTGGATTTCAAGAGCCATGCCTTCTCTCACCCGGAGCCGCCATTGCTCCAGCACCAGGAAGGCCCCTTAACCCCCATAACTCCCTTTATTCCCCCTCCCCCACACACTCTCTGACCTTCTGATTGTGCCAGTCTTTGGACCCACTCTGCAGAGGCAGAGGTTGTCATAAAGGGTATTTTTCTGAGTTCCCAACTTTGAACATCTTTAAAGAAAGGGCATGGGAAACATGTAGTAGAACGGTGTGGAGTTCAACAATTCAGGAGGTTGGGGAACTCAATCTGGGCCTTGCAGCCTGAGGTCAGTCTGCATCATGGGGTTCAGCCATCAGCTAACTGAGATCAGGGGTCTTGTGTCCTAGCTCTGTCTGAGCCATTAAATGGCAAATATACTATATTGAAAAGTTTGTTCACTGCAGACAAGTTCTGGACTGCTTCTTGATTTCAATTTAATTCAAATGGTTTAAGGGTGATAGACTAATGACGAGCATAAGTGGTCAGTTTCCAAGTTGTGCTTGATCATAATGTGTTGCTGATTGTATCAGTTGGGATAAAGGATTGTGGTTGATTTGATGAGCTGTTTTCTCTGATGTTATGAAGATGAGGGTGTCTGTGGGTCGTTAGAGACCCAGAAGTTAGGGAGCAACAATAGCAGGAAGATTTGAGTGATAACCCAGAAATTAAACTAAGGACAGTCCGACAACAAAAATTAAAATGAGAAAACACTTAAGCAAGACACAAAGACAGACTTCCAGTTCACCAATGGCAAACAGTAGGGCAAATGAGGATGAAGAGGCCGATAGTGAACTACCAGGACACCCTGAACTCAAAGCACAGGAAGTAACAAAACAGATCAATCAGGCTCTAGAAAAATTCAAAACAGAAATAATTTCCCAGATAACTATAGAGATGTTAAGCAAAATCAAAGTTGTGATTTGAGACTCTATAGCAGAAACTGACAAAACAATAGATGAGCTCAGGACCGCGATAGAAGCCATGAAGGCCCAGCATAAGAAAGAAGTGGAAAAAATAAATTCCCAACATAGGAAAGAAATGGAATCCATAAAACAGATTCAAACAGATATCCAGGAGATTAAACACTCCATTGAAAGTGTACGCAACAGAATAAAAGAAAGTGAAGATAGACTCTCAGATATAGAAGATAAGATTGCAGTCAGTGACTATGAAAAGAGAGGTCTCTTAAAAACAGTAGGGAATCATGAGAAATAGATCCAACAACTCCTAGGTGATGCAAAGAAGAATAACATAAGACTGATAGGAATCCATGAAGTAGCAGGAGAAAATACAAATGACTTAAAAAAGCTGTTCACAGAATTAATGACAGAAAACTTCCTAAACAGATGGGAAGAATTTGACATTCAGGTAAGTGAGGCATATAGGACCCCAACTAGCCACAATCAAAAAAAAAAATCTATACCTAGACATATAATAATCAAGATCCCAGAAACCCAACAGAAGAACAAAATACTACAAGCAGTAAGAGAAAAGCAACAAATCACATGCAAAGGAAAGCCCATCAGAATCACAGCAGACTTTTCAACACAAACCCTTAGGGCAAGGAGAGCCTGGAGTGAGGTATTTCAAGTACTAAAAGAGAACAACCTCCAACCTAGACTGATGTATCCTGCAAAACTCTCTTTCAAAATGGATGGGGAAATAAGATATTTCCACGACAAAGAACACCTGAGAAACTACATGAATACCAAACCAGCACTGCAAGCAATTCTAAACAAGATCCTAGAAAAAGATAATGAAGGCAACAACACCATGAGGCCCAACAGAGCAAATGAAATAGGCAAGGCAAGAAACTAAAAGAAGGTGAAAAAGTAAAAAGAGTCAACAAAAGGCTAATAACATGACAATAATAAATCAGTACATATCAGTTATAACCATCAATGTCAATGGCCTCAACACACCAATCAAGAGATATAGAATGGCAAAATGGAGTAAGAAGCAAAATCCAACAATATGTTGTATACAAGAAACACACCTAGTGCAAAAAGAAGCCCATAGACTGAAAGTGAAAGGATGGAAAACAATTCTCCATGTGACAGGAGCCCAGAGAAGAGCAGGGGTAGCAATCTTATTTGCAGACAAAGCAAATTTCAAACCAAAACTGATTCTAGTATTATTGATGTAGTACGGTACTTTATCATACCTCTGTGAATGTAAAATAGCTTGTACCTGCTTTATGATACGTAGTAGT
>NW_022900928.1:10196497-10304806 GCF_012274545.1 Fukomys damarensis
TTTTAATGAAATGTGCTGAATGCCTATAATTTTGTTCAGACAACTGCAGAACCTGGAAAAGCTGTTGCTGCTACTGATGCATAACATACTGGTATTATTGGTCTTTTTATATAAATAAATATATATATATATGTATACATATATACATATAGATATATAATTTTAATTTTTGGAAACTTTAACTGTGCTGTCAACTTTGGAAAAATTATCCCAATTTACTGTGTTGAGTGGGTGTTGTACAGAAATTGACAGCCATATTGGTCTAGAAATGTTAATTTTTTTGTTTTTATTTTTTTCCATTTGTACAGGCATAACACACTGTATTAAATATGTAAGGTCATATCTACCTGGGTTTGATTGCAGAAATTAATAAAGTATTCTCTAAACAATGAAGAAAAAGAATAAGATAAGACTACAAGAGTGAGAAGCAATTTAAATATGTTCAGGGGCCATTTTCATCTTCAGAATTAAGGATTATTTTAATCTTACATCATTGCCTTTTCTCTTTTACTTTTCTTTTTAGTTTTATTTTAGGATTCCCTATTTTTAATGTTCATACAGAGATTTCTTTAACTGAAATACTGAATAGTTTCTCTAGTGTGAAAAACTATAATAGTACACAGGATCCTAATGAGATAATTAATAATGTGAAATAGGAAGTAAAGGGCTAAAGGTGTAGGGAAAGTGGGAAGGGTGGGAGAAAGGTAATAAGGGAGAGGAAAAAAATATGAGAGATTGAAAAAATGGAAATAAAGTGTTTGTAAATGGGGAGGGGAGGAGGGGGTGAAGGGAGGGCAGGGACAAGGGGAAAAAATGAGATTCAAGACCTATCATGTAAAGTTACAGGATCCCAATAATGAATGTAACTGTATTGTATACCTAGATTGTACCAATAAACTCAATAAAAAGAAAAACAAACAAACAAAAACTGGATTTCAACCTGCCAAAGATAAAAACTAGACCCTTATCTTTCACCATACACTAAACTAAAATCCAAGTGAATTAAATATCTAAAATTTAAAAAAGAGACACTAAATTTGCTGGAAGATAAGTCAGGCAGAACTCTTGAGGACATTGGCATAGGAGAAGACTTTATGAACAAATAAATCTTCAGTAGCACAGGACCTAGGACAAAGAATCAACAACTGGGATCTCATCTTATTAAAAAGCTTCTGCACTGCAAAAGAAACCATCAACAGAACTAAAAGACAACCTACAATGTGGGAAAAAATTTTTACCATCTGCTCCTCAGACAAAGGACTATATCTAGAATATACAAAGAACTAGAAAAAAAATCAGGCCCCCCAAATATAAAGACCCAATTCAAAAATGGGCATCTTTAATGAACATACATTTCTCAGACAAAGAAGTAAAAGCATCAAATAAATACATGAAAAAATGTTCCACAACACTGGTCATTCGAGAGATGCAGATGAAAACTACACTGAGATTCCACTCCAGAAAAAATGGCTACTATCAAGAAATCAACCATTAACAAATGTTGGTGGGGTTGTGGGGAGAAAGAAACCCTTCTCTATTGTTGGTGGGAGTGCAGACTGGTGCGACCACTATGGAAATCAATATGGAGATACCTCAAAGAGCTGGGACTAGAGGTTCCATTTGATCCAGCCATCCCTCTGTTGGGTATCTTTCCAAAATAATTAAAAGAATCATATCACAATGATATATGCTCACCCATGTTTATAGCAGCATAGTTTGTAATAGCTAAAACTTGGAAACAGCCCAAATGCCCATTAGTCGGAGACTGGATAAAGAAGATATGGTTTTTCTATAAAATGGAATTCTACTCAGCCATAAAGAATGAGAAATTAGAGTCATTCATAGAAAAATGGATGCATATTGAGGTCATACTCTTAAGTGAAATCAATAAGTCACACATGTGTAAATACGAAATAGTTTCTCTGGTGTGAAAAACTATAATTGTAAATAAGATCCTAATGGTATAACTGACAATGTGAAACAGGAAGAAAAGAGCTAAAGGTAGGGGAAGTGGGAAGGGTTGGGCAAAGGAAATAAGGGAAAGGAAAAAAAATCAGAAAACAAAAACTGGAAATAAAGTTTTTGTAAGTAGGAAAGGGAGGAGGGGGTGAAGGGAGGGCAGGGGTATGGGGAAAAATGAGAACCAAGACCTGTCATGTAAAGGTACAAGATCCCAATGATGAATGTAATTGTCCTGTATACCTAAAAAGTACCAATAAACTCAATGAGAAAAAAAGAATATCTAATGTTCTACTTTTTAGTAAAAATCTATTAATAAAATGCAATAAAAACAACAGTTGGAAAACATAATGGAAACATAGGTGTCAGATGTAATGACAAGAATGAGGTAACAACTCAGATAAACCAAAACATAAAACCAGTTCAAACAACTATGAAACATCACTGAGCCAAACATTGATAAGTGGTGAGGTCCATCTTATTCTTCAATGATAAGGCTAATTGTTAATAAAGAGTAAATTCTCCTCAGATTAATTTGTAAATTCAATGAAGTTTCAATAAAAATTCTAGTTTGAGTTCTAAACACAAATGCAATATTAGGTATATTTAGAATATTAAAGTCTGAGTACAGATCAGAAAAATTTGAATAAGTATTGTAATGTGTAATAGGCCCAGGGCTTGTGACATGATATTAGAGCATATTTTGGGACAACAGTAATTAGAAGAGTGCAGCACTGTGTTCTTCCATTTTTACATAGGGCAGGAAATTTTATGGAACAATATTTCAAGTTCAAAAACATACCTAAGTATATAATGAATTTATGTAAGATAAAGGTGGACATTTCAAAATCCTCCCAATAAATGGGACAAAGAGAACTGGCATGTTATGTGTGTGGTGGTGGGGAGTTAAAGCTTGACTACTTTTTTACACCTAAATAAACTCCAAATGCATTAAGTGTTTAAATGTAATAAGTGGTAAATATTCATAGAGAGGAAAAGAATTTTGTAAGGGTGACTCGGCACAGGTCTGTAAGGAAAGTCCAGCAGGTTAAGATGCATAAATCGAACATTTTGATGAGAAAAAAATTCATCATTAAATTTACTTATTAAAAGAGACAAATGATAAGAAAACACACCTGTGATGTCATATATTGCCAAAAGAAAACAATTCTTACAAATTAGGAAGAGATGAACAGTTAAGGCAGAAGTATAGGCCAAGCACAAAAATGAGGGATTCATAATACAATACCTTGAAAAAGAAAACATACACAAAATATTCACCTTTACTAGAATCCAAACAATTGTAACTTCTTTGATATACTGTTGGGAGATATGAATTTATATAATTTTCCCGGAAATACTTTTATAACATGGGAACAGCGGACAGTTGCACACAGGAATGACTTCTAATGTTCTATGGTACAGAAGGATGACTATGGTGGATAACAGCTAAGTGTACATTTCAAAATAGTTATTGGGGGATTTTTAATGCTTCCAACACAGAGAAATGATAAATGTTTGAGGTGACAGATATGCCAATCATCCTGATCTGATCATTACACTTTGTATAGATGTATTGGAATTTACACTGTAGCCCCAAATACGTGCAATCATTATGTGTTAATTTTTAAAATTAACTAAAAAAATGAAAACACTGTGTGGATCAGAAAAAAAAACAACAAGAAAACATATCGTTCAAGCCAGCAGTTTTCCTGTAAGAAATTTATCTTAAAGAAAGCATTGTTCACGTGTCCAACAATTAATCTACTGAATGTTCAATAAACAATCATTTTTTACTTAGGCAAACTTGAAAACAATTAAAATGCCTTATAACAGGAGATTTCTTTTAGAAATTTGTGAATGTTTGTACATTGAATGTTCATACATACAATTACATCCTCTGTAACCATTAAAATGGTGTGTAGAAGACTATTTAATATTAAGCAGGTAAAAAAAATTCAGGTTAAAAAGCAGGTATGAAAATACAGTTTAGTAAATTAACAAAAAACACCTATAAAGAAAAACAGTAGATGCATACAGACCAAAATGTTAGTAGTTATCCTTCTAGAATTTAAAAATCTGTATTGTCTAAGTTTTCTAAAGTGAGATTTTTATTTAAATGATCCAATTGGTTTCATATTGTTTATTTTGTCTGTGCCATTCTCATCTTGCAGAATAACGGTAATGGTAATTGTCTTCATGCATTTGTGACTCTGTATGTCAAGTGTGGACCATGTCTTTATCAAAAGTATTCTAATTATTTGATCAAATTCATGTCTCCAGTAGATTGTGATGCTGTTTAAATTTAGTCATCTTCAACATGTAACATAATGCCTACCATATGTGATTAATCAATATTTTAGTCGGAAAAAATGAGCAAAAAAATTTGAATTGATATTTTGCCAAAAAGATTGTAGTGATAAAGATACTGAATTTTATAATTATTAAAGAAATACAAGTTAGAATCATGATGATGTACCACTTCGTAGCTATTAAGATACCTAAAAAAATTTTTTTAAATGAAAATATCAAGTTTTGGCAAGCAGTGAACTTTTGTACACTTCTGGTCAAAATACAAACTGGCACAGTGACATTGGAATGCTTTGGCACTTCTTTATAAAAAACTTATCATAATCATAAGATTCAGTAGCCTCAGGAATTTACTCAAGAGTTGGGAAAACACAGCTACACAAAGGCACCTACAGGAACCTTTCTAGCAGCTTTATCCATAATTATGAATAACTAGAGAAAATCCAAATGTCCATGTACTGGTGGACAGATAAACAAATTACACTACATTCCAAACAAACGGGACACCACGAGGCAATGAAAAGTAGTCAGTCATGGAAACATGCAACAATCTGATCGAATCTCAGAAACATTATGTTCAATGAAAGAACCAGACAAATAGCTACGTCATATATGGTTATATTTATAGGTCATTTTGAGAAAGGAAATGTCATAGAATCTCACCAGTGGTTGCCAGGGGCCGGGAGTGGTGAGAAGAGCTAATTACAAGAGGGTATCAAGGAACTTTCTGGAACAGTAAAATAGTCCACACGTTGATAGGGTATGTAATTCGGCCTGTTCTTATTGAAGTGTGTATCTCAAAAGGATAGATTTTGCTGTATGTCAATTATATCTCAATGAACATGGGTCATAAAAATAATACTCATATTCAACACCTGGTCAAAGTATATGATAGGTAGGAATTAAGTGCGAGATTTTCATTTTCACTAATTTTTAATTTGGTTATGACTTAGGAATGGCAAAAAAGCTATAAGTACCATAAATAACAATTCTATATATCTATTGTCTATACATACGCTTTGAATGAATTATATACAGTTTTGTTGTTTAGTTCTTTTTAAATTTATGTTGTCTTATTATAGTCAATGAAACTATTGAAACTAATAAATATTGGTTTTTGTGATTTATGTCTTTGCTCTCTTTATTTCACTTATCTAGCAATTCATTCTTATTGCATTTCAAAAATGCATTAAAAATGTATAGGCCAGCTATGGTTTTAGAATTTTAAAAGCCCTGGTCCTACAGCATAGGTAGCTCTAGAAGCACCATTCTAGAGCGAGGTCAATAAACCTGTTATGTGTTCAGAATGGTTGTCAGAGTCAGGGTATATGGATCCCTACTATATAGGAGTGCTGCTTAGCACTAATATAGGGAAATATATATTCATATTCATATCATTTATATAGGGAAGGTGGCTCAGGCAGAGTCTCTGTCCTCAGAGATTTAGCCCGTATAAGAATTGCTCTTCAAAATGATGATTTAAAGCCAGCAAAACCCATAACTAACAAGAAATACTCAGATTGTATCTTTTTTCTTACTGCATAGCAAAGTGGCCCTGCCAAGATCTGATATGTATAGTAGTCAAAATAAATAGCTTTTTCTTTGCTTCAGCAAACTAAACATTAATTTTATCTAAACACCAAATCTTTCACGGTTTTTATAATTTATACTAGCTAAGGCTGTCACTGTCTGTGTGGACTGTTATCTGAGGATAGTGCCCTGTTCCTAAGGGGTGTGGCTAATGCCTCCAATATAGTCATGTGGTCTAGATAATTAGCTGTTTTTTGTGGGAGGGACTGGGAATTGAACTCAGACAGGTGCAGTGCCACTAAGCTAAATCCCTGGTTTTGATACATCTTTTTTTTTCTCCACTGTCTTATTTGCTAACAGGTTTTTAGTGCATTTATTTATAAGGTTATCAGTTAAGGTAATGCACATTGCATTTTCCTCTAGTTTGTCAATATTTTCAAGTAATAAATTGTCGGGTTTATACAGAGATTTTGCTTCCAGGATTTTCCTCTGCTAACCTGTGAAGGCCTGGACATTAAGATATCATAATCTACATGCTTTTCATTTTGAAGTCAATAATTCAAATCTAGCCACCTATAAAGGACTTACTTGCAGAATTTTTGTTTCAGAAAAATGTCTGAATTTAATGATAAACCCATGTACTTATATTTATCATAAATGGGAGATAGGGAATATATATTTTCCCTTTTGGTTTAAGCCAAATACTTTGTCTGTGGTTCACAATTACTCAACCCTTCTGCTCTGTGATTTTTGACTTCTCACTTTGTCTTGCAACTTTATTTAAACTGCTTCAGAACTTCTGTAGAAGTAGCAGATAGATAGTGCTCAAAACTAAACTGACTAAATTAATGCCAGTGATTTAAGAAAAATTCTCCTTCACTCACTATTAATTTTTTCTTCCAGTACTGGGGATTGAACTCAGGACCTTGCCCTTGCAAGGCAGGAGAGGTACCACTGAGCTACATCCTTAGCCCTCAGTATTAATTTTTAAGTTAAAGCTAGAGGTCTTTCAAGAGAGTCTATATATTTCTTTTAATGAAATTCATGAAATGATATAATTTGAGAAAAATATTAAGTTAAAATTGGATACTGTTTATCCTTTCCTTCCTAATGAAATGAATTATTTGGTCTCCAGAAAAGATCATTTTTAAAAACAAAAATAAAATATTTTACAGGCAACTGAAACTAAGTAGTGGGTAATAAATAGTAGTATTCTCCAGGAAAGCACTAGCATGAACATTTCAAATCAGTCTTTAAGAACAAAAATTCAAAGAAAGATATTCAAGATATGTGTATGATATAAAAGATGAGCAACAGGTTTTTTAAGAATAGCATTTTAATTTCTAATCAAAATCTGGGGTTAGGCTTCCACTTGAATACAAGTCTCATTGAGAATGGTCATATTTCAAACATCTCTCCTGCCCCACACCAAGGCTAAGTGTGAGCCAGTGTTGCAGTGCCTGTCGTCACATTTGGGAAGCTGGGCCTTTTCTAATCACCTCCAGTCAAAAATTCTCCAGTTGGTGTTATTTACTGTGGTCAGATGATCAAATAGCGGGGCCTCTCACCTTTGGGGACCCCGGGTGTAAATTAGAGAGAAGGCACAAGTGAACTGAGTTTGGTGGTCTCATTTGAGACCCCAGTGGACATTTGTATACCTCACAAAAGCCTCCGTACAATTGGGTTCCATTCATCACAGCTGACAGTCTCCGCTCCAAAGAGGCCCACATTTGGAGTGGCACAGATGTTCGATCCCCCCTCAGTTTGGACCAGAAGAACAAAATTTACCTGCCAAAGTTAATGATTTCAAGCAAGCTGCCCAGACCCATATGCACTTTCCCCTATTTCCCCCCGCCCTTTTCTGATTTTGTTCTAGGTCAGTTTCCTTAGCATGAGAGAAACCTCAACTTCTGTCAGACCCAACCAGTGGGAGAGTGGACCCTGCCACGGTCACTCGGTCAGTGTTAAACAGAGTCGGCTGAAGAGCTTGGCATGTTGCCTCGAAAGTCAATGAACTCGTTTAATTCTCATCTCCCTTATGTTAACTTCAACCAAAATCTGATTTGTAATCAAGTATCAACAGCAAAGTCGTATGAAGGCACAAATTCAATTGCTTCTTGTGACAAAAGTCATAGAACTCTTGTTTTTTTGTTTGCCCCTAGAAAGATGACTGGGGAAAACAAAAATGGTCATGCAGGCACCTTGTGGTGTGCACTGTTTCATCTTATGAGTAATTGAATCTGTCCTTTAACAACTCACAAATTATCTCCTGACAACTTGAAATAATACATCTTTTTGTTAAAAGGAGAAAGCTTATGGAGACCAAAGGTTAAACAGGTCTTTTCATCATGATAAATCACTGGTTAATGAGGTCCCTATTGTTGAGTATTATGACCATCGCCTTTAATGCCATTACCTCTTGGTTGTAAAGCTGACACTACTAATGATCTACATTCTTTGAACTTTTCTACAATATTGACTGGCTCCTTTGAGCAGATGTTCCTTGGACGCAATTGCAATGGGGACTACAATTGTTCATCACGGAAAGAGCTTCGAGCAAGCTTATGGAATCCACATGGTGGCCTTTGCAGAGAGGTAGGCAGAGGTGTTAGGAAACAAGAACACAGCTTTAAGTCAATGATAACAATACCAGTTCGCAAAGGTGATAAAATATTCACTCAAAAGTCTGCTGAAGGATCATTAGTTGGAAGTAAGGTGATAGTTGTAAATCTTTGCCTTGGTCCTCATACATTAGAAAAGCGTACAATGTCTCACTTAGCCTCAAAGAATCCCTGCAAATTTCATTTTTATTACCACCTTCAAAGGAAAGCTTGAGAACTTGAGTGAAGAAATCGTTTTCCTAGGTACTGCAGGTATTAAGTGGTAAGGAAATGTCCTCTGAGTACCATGCCGTCTCACACTGTCCTCGCCACCAGTAAAGAAAATTAACGAATTACTGCACCATCCTTTGTAGTAAGTATCAACAGCCACTCAAGGCATTTCCTTACAAGTGCAATTCCATAGTTCAGCAGTTCCTCTGCACTGGATGGTTGAATGGAAATAGAACTATATAATTTTCACAAGGAAGGATTTTAGAGATTGGTTATCTAGGGAGCAGATGCCCCGAGGCAGGTATTTTAGCAGCATTCCAAACTAGATAATGAATGAATATATCATCAATGTCACATTTGTAGCAGTATCCTTAGGGCAGAGTGGCTTCCAGGATTTGTTTGTAGTTCTTAGATTCATAATATGGTGAGCCTTTATGGTGAGCCTTGACATAGGCACAGCCATGATTGAACTTTGAGTCACCTCGCTGGCAGGAGCTGCACTGTCGCCCATAGCAACGGACTAGTTCAACTGGTGGTCTGACCTGTTGCCTAGCAAATGTAACCCATAATACTTGTTTTGTAGAACTCTGTGACCTTTGCAGTCAGCCACATCCTGTTTATACTTTTGGTTTCGATTTTACCCTATATATACCCCACCCTGAAAAATAAAAGGGGCCTTGCTACGAAGAGAGCATGAGCCTGGAACTAAGTCTGTGAGACTGTTTGGGACCTGCTGGCAGGATCCTGATGTTGTGGCTTGTGACACATAAAATAAAACTCCTTCTGTATTTTTGTGTTTATTTTTGGTTTTGGTATTTTGTTTTGCTTACCTGGGTCAAAAGAGACAAGCTGAATTGCTGATCCAGATATAGTGCTAATTTGAAAAAAATATGCATAATACTGTTCCAGTGTATACAACTAGCTGACAAGACATCCAGATATTTTGGCGTGCATTACCCATGATCTTCAACCCTAATTCTCATTGCCTTTGTGGAAGAAAAACATAATGAAATGATGAAATTATAATCACTGGAGCTGGGAAGCATCCAATCAGTACTAGCTGAATTAAACTGGAGAACATTTCTATACATTAATTCCATTAACATTTGAAACATTGAAATATTTCAAATTCTTTTTCAATTGCCCAGAAAGAGCTTTTCTCACAGGGAAACAAGAACACAAGAACAAATCTGGAATCACCAAGTTTTGCTACTTGTTTTCCCTCATGGCAAATAATCACTTTGGCTGCTTAGCCAGCCTCCAACCTTGAGTCCAGATAACACAGTTTGAGTTTGTTTCACTTTTGAGAGGACACTGATGAGATCCAGAGGGGAAAAATAAAGCAATTTTTAGAAAAGAGCAGGAAGGACAGAAGACAATAGTCTGTACTCAACCTGTAAGGGTGCTCCTTAGAGCAGAGACCATGTTTTATTCACTTTGTACTTGGCAGATAGAAAGTATTCGATATGTTTATTTAATTAATTTAATATATGGAAATATAAACTCATGAATGAAAACCTCAGATATGGCTTAACTATTTCACACTTCCTTTCTCCAAAGCTGGCTGAATTGCTTCAAATGCTCAGTTTGTTTTTGCAAATTCCCTAGGCCAGTGGAGTGGAGAATCATTTTGTCTCTTTTGACAGATGGAAGAAATGAGTCCACAGGGCAGGGATAAAATTGCATAAAAATAAGATATTGATTTCAAAAGGGCCTCATTATATACTTTTATAATTGTAAAAGGTAGATGGTCCAAAATAAAAGTGATAAGATTAGTGCAATACATTTCCTGAGGAGAGAGGTTTCCACCCTTGGGGAAAAGATCAAAACCTTCCTTTTCCTTTTGCACAACAAAAGATGAAACATGGTAGTGAAATGCCAAGTTAATCTCTTAAGTGCTTTGTCTCTGCACCAGAAAAGATTGTGAAATAGGGGGAAAACCCTAGATGTCTGGTATCTCATATCAAAGCCCTAATAATTAGCTGTTTTTCACTTTTTTGGAGAACACAGCCTTAGATCCACAGGGGGGATTAGGCAAATGTTAATTAGTAGGGCTTAATTGCTAAACCAAAGCTCAGACCAGGCCTGCTCAGCTAAAGTCTGGTGCGGGGGGATAAGGAGCACATCAGGATGCTTTGAAATAGATGGATATTAAGTCCTGTATTAGCAAAACAGGTATTCTGCTTGATTTCATTGTTTTTTGTTTGGTTGGTTGGTTATTTAGTTGGTTGGGTTTGTTTGTTTGTTTGTACTGGGGGATTGAACTCATGACCTTGCACTTGTGAGGCTGCTGGATTTCATTTTTCAAAACATTTAAGTATCATAGAGCATCTGAATTGGAGATGAAACCTATTCTCTCATCTTCAGAGTTCATAGGGTTTCAATCACCAAATGAACCTAAATAAGTGCGTCTAAGAACACGAGGCCAGGTCAGCAGACAGAGACTCAATGAGAATAATTTACATTTCACTTGAGCCTCGTAACAACATTGTTGTGATGCTTCTATGAGCAGCATCTCTTTTGATGAAGAAACTGAAGTGAAAAGAAAAGCTAAATGAGGTTGAAGGAATAAAACTACTAGAGAAAGGCTCTTGCCTCTTGGCTCCTATGATTCTAGAACTTTTCTGGTCAAGAGGAGAGCATGGGAGTTAGCGTTATGGGAGTTGGACTATTATCGATGCACAATGGTATGGATGTGCCAGGGAGCTTAGACTGTAACTCCAGGAGCTGAAAGTCCATACACTGTCGAGAATTCACTACTTAGGAATGATTGGCTGGTGCAATCTCAGACAAGACACAATCCAGTGGAACTGTGGAAACTATCGTCCTGTTAATAGTGTTACCAATATAAGAAAATGGGCTCTTACTGGGCATGTGAGAGGCATTCAAGGTAGAAGGGTGAGCTAAAATAGTTTAGAGTCTCTCTCTACCTTTGAATGAGTGAGACAGAAGAATCCACTGAGACCTACATTCTGAATCCCTGGGATTGGCGCTTCCTGATAATTCCTAACTGGTCCTGCATTTAGCCATTGCTTTGGGAAGATTCCTGATTATGCGATACCAACCAGAGGGCACAGAATACTGCCCAGGGATGTTGACACATCTATTTCGGATGAATTTTCTTGCAGGATGTGGTTGAGCACCTCAAAGAACAGATAGCTGGCATGTGGTCAAGCATAGAAGACAAGGTATAAAAATTATATCCAGATATTAGGAAATCTCTAAAGGTGTGGAAGAATTTAGCCTGAGACTTACTATCATTATAACCTTGTAAGAGGATTTGGGATATATTTTAGTTACTTTTCTCATCGCTGAGACAGAATACCCAACTCCCAAAGTTAAAGGAGAAAAGGTTTATTTTGTTTCACAGTTTGTAGGGGTTTCAGTCTGTAACTGGCTGGCTCCAAGGCAGGATGGCATGGCAGACAGGCATTACAGAGGAGAAACAGTTCATAGTGGGCAGGAGGTAGCAAAGGAAGGAAGCAACAAACTGTAAGTAACTAGCAACAAGGCTCTTTCTGTTCCTTATATTGTACCTAGGCTACCCACCCTTAGCATTACACCATGAATCAATCACACTCTAGATCCAGTCACCTCTCAAAGCCCCACCTATGACTGCATGAAGCTTTGGGGAACATCTAAAGACAAGCCATAACAGGAGAGAATCCAACATACCTACCACTAACTTATTTGGTGGTATAACTATCTGTCGGTAAACATAAGACTTTTTCATTGGGTTAGACCACTTCACAATCATAGGCATGAGAGCTGGCCAGACATGACTCAGGTCAGCTTTGCAAATTAATGGCTGAACCTCAGTTCAGTTTCACTGGTGATATTACAGTCCTATGGTTCTCTGATTGCACTGGGCTATACGATTTGAGCCTGAAGATATGACCCGGAAATGCAGACAGTAAGTGCAACAACCTCAAAGCATGGTTGTGAGGATTAAGAAGTGATGACACAGCCTATCACATCAGTGCCTATCACCTAGTAAATGCTGAGTATACATGACCTGCTGTTAATTACTATTAATATTTCAGGTGTCCCAATTCTACTTGATTCAAGCATGCTTTTTCCTGGAGAGAAGCACTTCAGTAAGAAAGAGATCTTTGACCAAATGAGATTCTGGGTTCCTCTGCAACGGTTCTTTTTGCCTTTAGTTCTCTGTGAGTTTGATGATACCCTCCACAGACAATGCTATTACGCCTGAAAGTTCTACCAACTCAAATGTACCATTGGTCCCGACCAGATAACTTAGGAGAGAAAGAGTGGAGAGGTGGCATTTAAGGCACAAAGGTATTCCCTGAAGGACAAAAAGAAGGCCCATCATCGCTTTCCGTTCCTTGGGTTTCCCTCACAGTGCAGAAATTGACAGATGGAAATAAAATACCTTTTCATTTGATATTTCTGTTCAAACACCTTCAGTGGATGATTGATACTGTTTTTAGCTGGTAAGCATCAAACTCCCTGTCACTGGAGGAAAGCCCCTCCATGTGGATCCTGATGGGAGACCCAGTTCTGTTTCTTGCAACTGAAACAAGAAGGCAGCTATTCCTTCTCATCATATAATTGAGGTAGAAGGGCAGCTAGGGAGCTCTGAGGTGCAGGATCCTCCTGAGACTGTTTCTGAGCCATGACCTTCACAAGACTTACCCCTTTCTCTGAGCCTACAGCCCTAATTTGGCATTGATTGTGCGATGCACCATGGTCTTAAAGCATATTTCTCCTTGATTAAGTTTGCCAGGAATATTTTCTGTGGCTTGCAGCCAACTGCTCAGTCTAGCAAATCAAACTATTGTTGAGCTCCTATGTGGCTATGGAATAGTGATTAGAATGTAGCAGTAAATGACAAGAAATCCTAAGATCTGGAGAAGTTTATCTTCTGGGGGGTAAATAAGACAAGACCACAATATATCAGACCCACTAGGACCGACCACTGGGCATTTAGTACCTTTGGCCATAAGCTTGCTTCAATCCACAAGATAAATTCTGACATTGAAAATCTGAATCAAAGGGATTTAAGGAAGTTTTATCTGAAGCATGAGAATCACCATTGTGCCTACTTGGCTAGGCCTGACCTTGGCCTGCCTAGATTTGGATAACTTGGCTTCTGCTTTCTTCCTTGATACTTGGGAATTTGATGAGCAACTTGGCTGCTGGGATGAAAATTTCTTCTTAACAGTCATATTCAAAAAGGGTTTGGATGCCACTCCTGAAACTAAGCCCAGTGGCTAGAATCCAGCTAAGAAAATGTGAGCTCCCTATGATTGCCCCAGACAGTCCTGGTTTATGTCCAACCATCCAGTGTACTGTCTTTTGCTCTTAACAGTGTCCTGGTTTCCACAATAGGATACGTGGTCACCCTGTTTATGAGCAATGAGAACCTTCTCATTTTCAGAATTATATGCTCAGTGTTGAACACAGGGCTTGGTGGGAAGATGGGGCTCAGTATGTGTTGGCTGATGGAGCCAAAGAGTCAAAGAAAGGATATGACACAAAGAGTCATCTGGGGCTTGTCCTTCCTCGTATTACTACCACTGAGGACTTTCAAACTCTATTTGCCTTGACTTTCATATACTTTCTTATATAGTTTGTAGCCATTGAAATTAGGTCAGTTAGAAGTGTCTTCTGCTGAACAAAGCTGGTGCAACTTGCGTATCAATGAGAATAATACAGAACAATGGTTTGAAAAGATTAAATCTGATTTATTTAACAATTCTCAGTGGTAATTAAATGATTCCATAACAAAAAATCTCCCTTATGATCTTCAGAAGATTGTACCGAACCAGATCATTATTTTAAAAACTGGTAAATAGAATACAAGAATTAAGCACTAAACCTAACTTTCTGATGGGATAATTGCATGTTGTGACTTTTATTTATTTATTTACTTTTTTTTTTGTGGTACTGGGGATCAAACTTGGGTCCTTGCATTTGCGAGGCAGGCTGCGGAACCACTGAGCTAAATCTCCGGTACTGCATGTTGCGACTTTAAATGATTGTTATTGAAGGGAAGTCTTTGCAAAAGCATACCAGCTAACATGTGAAAACTGAATGGTATATTTAGAACATCAACATTCTTTTGTTAGTATGTGTTTGTGATATATAATGAATATATTAATCATGGCGAGTTGGTACAGGTACATACTACATCTTAGTCTTTTCTCTTTTCCCATCTCTTCCTCTCCCTCCCATCTCCCTCCATCTCTAGATCCTCTTCCCATCTGCATAAGGTCTGCCTCCCTGTTTCCTATTATCCATTTCTTAATTTTGCTCTTTAAATTGATCATATTTTGGGCTTCTCATATAAGAGAAGCCATATGGTATTTAACCTTGGCATCACTTAGATGCCCAAGAAATAATGGATATAGTTCAAGTGGCTCTCACTAGGGGCTGTTTTGCCCATCGAGGGACATTTGGCAACATCTGGCAACAATTTTGGTGATCATAAGCAAGGGGGAAGCAGCGCTCAGAGCACCTGGTGAGTGGACAGCAAGGGAGACTCCTGAAAAGCTTACGGTGCACAGCACAGCTCCCCAAACAACAACTCAAAATGTCAGTAGTTCTATCACTGTTCCAGGCAGTGACGATGAAAGGTGGCAACTGTCCTGAATGCACCTCCTAATGGAAGCACAGGGCACATCCTGGAAAGATCAGTCCAGAGCCCATGAAAGCTCAGATGCCCTGATTCTCAGGCTCTAATGGGCATTCAAATCACATGGTAGATGTAATCAAATCGATTGCTGAATGCTCAGCCACAGTTTATGATTCAATAGATCTGAGGTAGGCCTCGGAATTAGAATTTCTAACAAGTACTGTAGATATTATTGGCCTAGGAGAACATTTTGAAGTCTAAGTTTAATTTATAAGAACTATAAGGGAACCGAGAAACATGTTAATTTGGCATCATAGTATTAATCCATTAGTCTTCATTACACTATTGAAGTTCTCTGTTTCTCTGTTTCTCTGTTTTATTTTCTTTGTGCTCCTGTATTTGAAATTTTCTGCATTAAAAAAAAGAAGGCTACCTGTGGAAGAAAAATTTAACAAAGGGAATCAGTCTAAACTCTACTGTTAAGATAAAAAAATGCCTGATCAAATTTTTAAAGTATTACCTAAATATATAGGGAATGCAAACCAAAGAAAAAAATTTTGTATTTTAACTTAGGCATCTCTGAGTGGTATGATTATGGCAGTTTTTAAAAGGTTGTTTTCACTTTTTCGTATTCGTTGACATTAAAGGTGCTTTCTTTAGTGAGAAAGTTCTAAAAGCTGCTCTGTGTCCAGCATGGTGAACTGACTTCTAAGTGTCTACATCTGCCTTCCTAGTATCCAGCCTCACCCAGGGAGGAGTCGATTTCACAGACACAGTGCTTTCCGGCCACGGGACTGCCACAGCACTGGGCAGTTCTAACCAACATCCACAAAGGAACGCCAAGTGACAGTCACACAAAGTGTAAAATGCTGGGTGCCACAGGGGTTGAAAGGCAGAAGTCGCTATATCCCTCCTAAAAGGAGAAATCAGGAAAAGCTGCATGGAGGAGGCAGGGTTTAAATCACAAAGATTCTGGCAGATGGAGATGAAGTTAGAAGAGCCAGCAAGTGCAAGGTCTACTAGAAGCAAGGACAAAGACAGAGGCAGAAATATGCTGGGTTCATAGCCTGTGGGGCAGGTGGGAATGTGGAGCCCCAGAGGCTTGTAGGAGATGGAATGAGGTTGGGGGCACCCTGAGGAAGACCGAGGCTGCTCCTCCAACTATGGGTGTTTTGCTTTTTCAAAGAACTTGCCCTTTTCTGGAAGCTTTCTCCCTAGTGGCCTCATGTCAGTCTTGTTAATTTGGGACTCTTTCCTACTTTCTGTGCCCCTGATTGTGGACAGTTTCCCTTAACCCTCTGTTTGGTTCATCCTCTGTCCACTGCCAACCACCCACTGCAGGGGCTCTTCCCCCAGCCAGGCGGGCTCTGCCTAGTTCTCTGCTATCCACACACACACACACCTGACAAAGGCCCACAGTCTCTACCGAGGACTGTGGCTGCACAGGCTCTGCTGTTTATCCTGCTTCCAAGTAAAAGAACTAAAAAAAACATTTTTTTAGAGCTTATCTTGGGTGCACTGATTAGTATAAAATTGTTCCTTTGTCTCAGTCATGAAGTAGGACAATGGTGCTGGGACTCCTGAACTCGAGATTGCTCCTCTCCCTTCTAGACCCAGAGGTGAGGTTCTGGCAACCCAGTTCCCAAGAGCTCGAGGAAACATATTTCCCACACTTCCAACTGTATCACCAGGAGGGGCCCCTCTGTCCCCAACCTCTGGAGACCTGTATTTTGCTCCAAAGTATAATTCCTGCATTCCTTTAGGAATTGAAAGCTAAGACCGCAGAAACTTTATTCACTCATCATTCTTTTAATACTCATTCAGTGGCCACTGTATCCCAGGCACTTGCTAAGTATTCATTTCTCCCAGATTGCTCTTGGATATGAGAAAAAGAAAAGAAACAGTAAATCAAGTCATTGCTTTTTCTAGGAACTTGTAAAAGTTCATCAACCCTACAATGCCAAGATCCAGACACATATATTTGATTTTGAAAAATATTTTAGTACTTCTTAAGTAAGGATAAATACTATAGTCAATAGCATTCTAAAATAAAAATAATGGCATATCAATACAAAATATCAATAATGATATATCAAACAAATAGTGGAAAGTGTCTTGGATTGGATTAAAAAAAAAACACACACACACCTCATAGGGAAAGCCAATAACAGAATGTTTGAGACTGATGACAAATGAACAAAATAGCCTCATATTGATAATCTTTGCCTGTCTCATAGGAATCTCCCTCCTTGTCCCAAGGCTACAAAGAACTATTCCCCAGAATACTGGATTATAATTTATGAACCTGGACTTGAGATCAGTCGTGTGTTTGAAAGTCTCTAAGTGTCCCTGGTTCCTTGTGAAGCTGCACGGAAACAAGGCCGAATTTGGGAGGATAAACTTGGTTCAGATTCCATGCCTGGTATTCACTAATCCTTTCCCTTTTGAAGCCTTACTTTCCTGATCTGTAAAAGGACAAAATCTCCTTCCTCCTTGTAGAATTATGTGAGACACAGCGTGGCACCTACAAGATGACCAAAGCGGCCTCCCTCTTTATGTGTACTCAGCCCTTAGACTGGACCTCCAACACCAATAGAGTTCATGCTGTGTGCAAAACTCGCCCTTCTAAGGAACTAACTTGAGCAAGACACGAGGAGGAGAGAGTCAGAGCTGAACTTCCAAAACAGGGCCGAAGCTAATTCTAGCACACGATTTTCCATACAACAGCCAACTCCATCCTGGCTCCTCCTCACGGGCTCCTTGCCTATCCCATGCAGGGTTTCCAGCCCTGCCCTGTGACCCCTGAGAAGCCACAACCGGTTCAAAAGCAAAGCTCGGAATAAGCAAATCCAAGGAATGATGTCCAAATGTCTAGGCTCCTTATGAGACTTTGATTGATTCCAGGGAACATCTGTGTGAACCCTCGCGTCAAAAACACGGGGGTCTTAATCGGCTCGGATAGGACGCTGCCCTGAGACCCTACCCCGCCCTCGGGGACCAACAGTTCTGGCCCGGCACAGCTGCACCGCTAGCCCACTCTGCAGCTATATTGACACAGCCATTTTCATGGTAGGCCTGTTGTAAATTTGTTGTTACATGGTGCGTCTGCCCCAAATTGCACGGTATACGTAAATTTTTGTGTGTGTGGCGGCGCTGGCACGGGGGCTGGGGGGGTACCGGGGCTGAATGGAGCGTGTGATGGGGCAGCCCGCAGGAGACCTAACCCTGATAAATTGTTTACTTGTTAGCGATGGGGCTCAAGAGTGGGCCGGGGACCACAGGCTCAGCGGGACAGACGTAGAAGGTGGACCCACGCCAATTACTGGCTATTGTGGCGTCCTACCCTGTGATTGACACGATGTCTCCTCTCTCTCCATGGGTCCTTTTACTCTCCCGGACCCAACACAAGCCCCACTGTGCTAATACCATGGTGTCTTCAATTTCCTTTGCTGCCAGCAAAAATTAACCCAGGCCTCCAGCCTGTGGAAGACCTAAGGGCTTTATTTTGCAATGCATTTTCCCCCAGTTTTTCAAGAATGAGTAAAAAAATAGAGGTTGCTAAGGCCAGTTGGGCGACAAAGGAAGCAAAGGGACAAACATTATCTTTGGATGACTAACTTCAAAGTTAATGATCTCCCCCACTGAATAGCACCCTCTGCGGCTCAATGAGGTCTCCGCCATCAGATAAAGAAGCACTTCTTTAATCCTCTCACAGCGCTTTGTTCCTTTGTGGCAAAATGATCATTTCATCAGTTGCGGGTACTCTCTGCTCGGAGAGCTTTTTAGCCTGAGTGATTCAGAGTAGGAGAGACAGAGAAGGGTATTTCTCTCCTTCATTTTTCCTCAAGTGACGGCTGAATAACTATGCAAAAAAATTAAGGCATAATGACCCGGCAACAGTGACAAAACCTAATTAGTCACGGAGGCCACAGGGTAATGAGCCGCAAAACCCGGCTCTTGAGTGTGTAATAACTGTATTTTTCTCCATTTCTTCCCCTTTGGTCACAGCCTTGTGTGGCATTTTTAACTAACTGAAATGGCACCAGATGCAACAGGGTTCATACATTTTAACTTGAATTAAGAAACCATATGTTCCGATAAGTCATGGTCTCTTCTTTCCCACAGACCGGGTCCTCCATCTGTGAGGTAACACTCCAGTGGTGGAGGTGGGGTGGGGGTGGCGATCAGGCAGATCACCCCACGAAGAAGCCTGGGTATTGGGGTTGGGGCCTCCAGAACCCTGTCTGTCACAGAGGCTCGGGCTCTCACAGGAAACCCAGACATTCTAGGCACAGGGCTCCAGTCCACTCCCAGAGTCCAGCAGGATAAGAAGCTGCAGCAGGCAGAGAGTAGGAGGGGGCAGAGACAGCCAGGACTGGGTGTGCGCATAATAGAGAGAGGAATGCTGCTGGGAGCTGCCTTTTACAATGATACCCGCTTTCATGTGTGTGAGCGCTCAGTGATTTAAGGCACATGGGAGCCTCACAAAACCCTGGCACCTTATTACCCCCCAATTTTTTTTTGAGGTGAAGGAATCAAGGATCAGTGAAGTTTGGAAATGGCCTGTGGTCACTTAGAAATGCAGGAATGAAGATTCCAAGTCACATTTGTCATCATTAACCCCAGCGTCTCTCCTGTGTATTTGGTCATTGTCATCATGACTCCTTACTATAATTTCTTTTAAAAGGAGAAAAAATTTAAAAGCAGAAAGTCAACATGCTACACAGTTTGCTATGATAGCTGGTTTCAACCTTCAGGGTGGGACTTTCCTTCCAAAGTCAATCAGGTAAAATGTTATCCATCCGTAATTATAATTTTGAACAGGGTTTCGTCCACTGTAGTTTAATGGCAGAGACTTCTAATCCCAGTCAGTGGAGACACTGCCCATAATGTTTACTCGGGTTCCTCCTCTCTTTCCATGAATATTGCCTCTGGCCATCACCAACATGGATTGGGGGCTGCGACTGGACTTTTAAAACAGTAGGCACTACGATCATTGCTCTCCTTTGTCTTCTCCATACCTAGCAAACTAAGAAGATGTCTACCCAAGACAAATCCAACTCTTGCCTGACTTCAGGAAGAGCAACACCCCCGCCACTGCCTTTGGGGTAGAATCGCATAAGAAAATCCCAAACAAGGCATTCTACGTGGACTGTGGAGGATAGGATCGATAACATAACACTGATGCAGGTTTGGACAGGGACTGCTACCTCTTCGTGAGATCTTAAAATAGCATGCGTTCAAAAATAAAACCCCAAACCAGCCTTCCTTCTCTCTATGTATAAGAGAAACGAGACCGGGAAACACAAGCGTAACAAACAAACAGAGAGAGGTGGCTGCATGGTTGGGGGGTACATAATAGAAATTATACTCCTAACTCCACAGGTACTTTGGGCACAGCAAGGCCTGGCATCTGGGACTGTGTGATCTGACAGATCTGTAACCTGGGATCAGCCTAATAGTTTGCTGGGCCCAGTACAAAATGAGAATCTGGAATATCTTGTTTAACAGCATGAAGAAGTTTAAGATGGCTACATGGAGAGTTAAATCAAGAGTGGGATCTTTCTAAGGATGGGTCCAGGGTCACAAGCCCACGCAGCCAGCCGGGCAAAGAAAGCTCATACAACAACCTCGCGCAGCCATGCCACACACCGGACAACTGTAAATGGCCCAGAGGCCGCCTGCCCTCTTTCGTACTCCTCACTCACAGCTGTTCAAAGTTGACTCTTTCTTCTTTAAACTTTGAACTTCAGCATCTTAGGAGCACTGTATGCAAAATGGGGAGTTTCTCCACGAGGACAAAGCCGTCTCTTCTGGACTCTTCTTCATACTTTCATCTATTCTGGCTCTGGGCAAGCTTGGCTGCACCGTTCACCGGCCTTTGCCTGCACTCAAGCCAAGTCATTATCCTCGTTTTATATACTGCACTTCGTGCCCTTGTGAACCTGTTGAAAAATAGTGAAAGAGAGTTGAAAAGTACCACTGGCTCCTAAAAATAGTGCTGACGAGGAGGCAGAAAGGGGGAACTGGGGTTTTATTCAGTGCTAAAGATAACACCACCAGAATGATAGACTCCTCAGAATTGTTTGTCCCTACTGGCCATTGTTCCTCGGGCACTGAATGAGCCTCTCAGCAGCTCTTGAGGGCCTGTCGCAGGTAGGCACCCAACAGAGATAATTCCCAGCCCACGCTTGACTGCGCCTTTATAGACCCTCACTCGGGCTCTGAAAGGCCTCAGACACCGTTGAATAAACTCCGACTCGCTTCCATAAACTTTTTCTCCCACTGAATTTTCCGGGGATGTGAGCAGCTTCCCAGCCTCGCCAGAGGATGCTTCTGAATGCGCTCCTGTTCTGAATCAAAGCCTGACGGCCAAGCCTTTTTCGAAAGCAACAGAAAACAAAACAAAACAAAAAACAAAAAAAAGGGCCATCCGTCCCCAGGAGGAATCTCTGAGCTTTTTTTCTGCAGGTGAGAGCCAGGTCCCGGCAGCTGTGACCTCTTCCTGTTCTTCGTATTTATATAGGTTGCAAGAAAAAACAAAAACAAAACACTCTCTTTGTCGTCCACGCTGTGCTTGAGGGTTTAGGAAGAAGAAGCGCATTGCTTCGAAGCACGGAGATATGTTTTTCCTAGGAGGACCAGGGCTGTAGGTTGCATGTACCAGGCAGGATTTGGATACAGCTCTGCCACTTCCTAATGTGCAGAAGAGGCCAGTCACCTGCTTTTTGGTGCTACAGTTCTCTCATCTGTAAAACAGAGCTCATAATCACCTATCTCAGACTCTTGTTTCAGAGGTTAACATAGAATACAGACTTGTAATGGATAAGTAATTAGCGTGGTTTGTAGTTGGTAAGAGAGCTGCAGAAGGACAGATTTATTACCATGTTTTTAGTTTGTGTTATTCTTCTGGATTTACCAGCGTCTCGGGAGCCCTTTTAGGTCAGCCTCTGCCCTCTGAAAGTGAGCATTTACCTCCCTGCCATTTGGATCTTTCCAAACCGGCTTCTAAAGGAAAGATGATGTTCTCCTTAACATGTACAGTCCAGCTCTTTAAAATGTCCTAGGTAGATGCACATCGCTATATCATCTCAGCCAAACATGGGGTGTGGAAATGTCTGTGACCTTGAAGGACTGTTTTAAGGTCATCGAGGCAAATGACAGAGAAAATAGACTTGAAAAAGACATTTGCATGAGACTTTTAATTCCTGTTTTGTTAAAAATTCTGCATTCTTTGACCAGTTGCTAATTCTCTATGTGAGATAAGCAGAGTGAACACTTCACTCTTCCCTTCTGAAAGGATCCAGAGGCCTTTTTCACCAGGGAAAGGATGGTGAAGCCTGAAGTTAGGCAGCCTCTTTTCCTTCTCACTGGAATGTCACGGATCACTATACAAACTTCAAGGAGACCTACTCCTAAGGTCTCCAATGTAAAACATTGAACCTCAGCCACAACTGATGAGACCATGCGGAATTCACACCTTGAGCTGAGTAGCCCAGGTCTTCAGCTACCACCGGTCCTTGGAGAAGAGGCACCCCACTGAACACATCAGCAATTCTCCTTCACTAGAATGCCTGTGGATGTGTGTACTATCGTTCCCTCTTGAGGATTAGTGTGATCTTCCCTGAGGCAAAGTACTAGGGAGAGCTTTTCAGTGGAACTCCTGCCCGAATTTTCACCCATCATGAAGAATGCATTCCTCTGAAACATGTTTTCTCCAAGTTTCATAATTTGAGCAACTACTTATTGAGCAGCTACTCTTTCCCCACACTGTATTGGGGGTGGAAAAACAAAAAGAAGCCCAGAAGAGAATCCCATGGTTAAGAACTCACTGTTTGGTGGGAAAATGAGACTATATGCAGATAGCTCTTAAGACGTGTTTTTTTAAAATCCATTGTGCCACCAAAGGGGTATAGAGAAAATACCATGGGAGTCTAGGTGTAAGGCTGGTTCATTCTGAAGGTTAGAACAGAGATGGGATAGGATCAGGAAAATTGTATCTTAGAAATTCAAGTGGACTTGACATTGCTGAGATTGGCCAGGGGAGGAAGAGGTCAAAGCAGGGAATTGTGGGACCAAAGGCATGTTCAGGAAGCAGAGGCGGGGCTTGTGTCCACCCAGCAGTCTGACAGGAGTAAGTTAGAGAGAAAGGACCTTCCTCACCCTCGCTCAACAATTAGCTGGCTTGCTGGAAGCCACCATCTGGCTCTTTGTTAGGTCCTACATGCTTTCTATTTCTTTTCAAAGTACATAAGGTTCCAACAGGAGTCTGGGAAGTCAAACCATGGTAAGTCTTGGTCTTTGCCCTACTGGACTCAGATTTTTGTTTCCCAGCCCTCCTCTCTCCCAACACTAGAATGTTACACATCCCCTTTACTGTGCTGGCACGGTCTCTATGTCACCATGCGATAGAACCTACCTACATATATATGATTTCTGAACAAGTTCTGTGATGCCTATAAACAATACAACAGAGAAACATAAGAGAATGAATATGATCAAACAATGTATTTCAAAATGTAAATGCTCGAGGAAGCTTAATAGTTATGAGAGGACAGAAGTTTTCATCTACATATAGAATCATCATAAAGGTAATACCTTGGTACATGAACATTTCTGTTTATAAACAATTCACTTTGCAAACAATAGCATTTGGCAAGATTTTTTCTCTGTTCACAAACTCTATATTGGGTAACAAACACTACCACAGCCATCTATCTTCCCCACACAAACATAAGTGCAGCCATCTTCCCCCAAATCGTAAAACAAATTAAGTTTCTAAACTGAAATACCACTGAAAAAGCCTGGGCTTAATACTCAGGGCAGCAGAAAATCAACAACAACAAAGTCTTACACATGCAAATATCTCAGCTTTGGAGACAGCCCATTTGTACAGACAGGTGAAATACTAAGTTACAACTGTGAAACCGTGAGACACAACAAAAAAATAGGATTCCAACTGCAGAATACAACAACAAACCTCGGACTAATAACATTTGCTTCAACATGCTCCTTCTAAAATTATCAAAGAAAATCAGCTATTGCAAGAGGAAAATTTACCTTTCCTGGAAGCAAGAGAACAGTGCCAACTCACATGCCACCAATTTTGAGGAATTTCTGCAGATTACGGCATAGGCAGTACCATGTTTCTGTAGCACCAATATGGCAACTGGGAAAAAAGGGTACCTGAGTTGGAGTTGGAGGAAACCCTAGCGGGACCCAGGTAACAGTCTATAGCTTGTAGCATTTACTGGAGAAAATCAGTGAAACTACACAGTTCAAGTTCCCAAAGAGAGATTGGAATATTGCTATAATTTAAAATAACAGGAGTTTATGGAGTAGACCATAGCTGACATGGGTGGATGATCTGCTGAGACATGCACAGAACTGCCAAGCGTGGGGCCTAGCAAGAGTATCCTGCAAAAGAAAGAGAGAGAGAGAGAGAGAGAGAGAGAGAGAGAGAGAGAGAGAAACACCAGGATACCAGTAATTCAGATAACCATGCTCATGAAGAAAACATTTATCATATATAAGCAGATGCCCCCACTTTGATACCTTATAGTAACCACTTCCTTCTACCTCATGAGATGAATGTCTCTGATGAGTGAAAGAGTGACGGAAATCGCCTCAGAAACCAGCCATTCTCTTCCTCTTCCTAAGGAGTGGAATGTTTAGTGGGGCGCACACTACTTGCAATAAAAAAAGTGCATTTCTCAGACATTTCTGTCTCACTACAAATGTTATTTCATATCTCTGACATGGCCATACCCAATTTTCACTGACTCAAGACAATGAAACCATAATGAATTTGAAATGTGCACATTCCCCTGATCTAAGGATCAAGGAGCTTTATGAAGATCAAACATAATCACAGAACCCTCTATACTGGACAAATAATAAAAACCTTTTCCTGTAAGGATGAGAAAAAGCAGGGGATTCCCTGGATATGTGAATATATTCAGCAAGTCGAAAGAAAGGGCTAAGCGGGGAGAAGGTGTGCTATTCTCAGAAACAAAGGGAAACTACAGAAACATTTCCTGGAAGTACTGTAATCAGCACTAAGAACTACTGACCTATAAAACAGGACCAACATAGCAATGAAACGGAAGAAACCCTGCTTAGAGGAAACTTTGATTATTAATTAATTTATTTATTTATGTTTGTACCAGGATCCCACTCAGGACCTTGTACTTGTGAGACAGGTGCAGTGCCACTGAGCTAAATCCTCAGTCCTAGCGGAAAGTTTTCTTGAGGGAGCAAATGAGAGTTACGAATTTTAAGAATGCACTGAAGACAAAAACAGCAGATTGAGTACTTACCTTGTACATTCCAACTTTTCCTTTTTCTTTTTCAAACTTTGAACACAAATCCAATCTATTCACTCCAGTACCTGTCTTAACCCAGTTCACTGTGAATATGAAGTCTATCTGGTATGAAGTCCATTGCATTTTTCTCTGTACATTGAAGCCTAATTTCCATCTGCCTGCAGTCTCACCAAAATCTTCTGAGAAAAAAGTTATATTTTTCCTTGTTTTAAACCCAATCCTTTACAGGTGTATTTTCAATTGCTTTCTTTTTTGATTTCTTTAAGTTTATCAGGATTTTGTTCCTTCTCTTGTAAGTTCTTCTCTCGTAAGTTCTTCTCTCATTCCTTGCTGAGTGTTTTTGTGTGTATTATAAATCTCAGGTCACTCATCTTTTAAAAATCCAGCCATCCTCCACCCTGTTCTGATACCGCATCATCTGCCATCTCCTTCGCAGTCATGGTCCCCAAAAGAAGAGGTGAAAGTTGCTACTTCCATGTTCTCATTGCCCAAGCACCATTTTTAAATGAATTACTTTTTTGTTATAAGGTAACATTCATTAATGATAGAAATATCGAAAACTGTAAAAAGACACATAACATTCTCCACAGCTCTGTGACTCAGTGACAATTACTGACTATTTCAGAGATTTTATATTATTGGACTTTCAATTGAATTCTATTGCAATATAACTTTGTAGACTTTGTGTCATATATTTTATAATCCTTTGATATCCAATTTCCTTCAAAAATACATTCTTTTAAAGCAAAACTTGCACATAATGTTCATAAGTACTATATAAAATAGCCAAAAGTTGTAATGGGCAGACAAAATGTGGTATATCCATACAGTGAAATATTATTTCACCACAAAAAAGGATGAACATATGGTACAATGTGGATAAAAGGTGAAAACACTGTGTTAACGGAAAGAAGCCAGGCAGCAAAGTTGACATATTATACAATTCTCTCTGTATGAAATGTCCAGAAGAGGTAAATCCATATAGAAAGAAAGTGGATTAATGTTTGCTTGAAGAGGAGGGAAGGAGAAATGGGGAGTAACTGCTTCATGTTTATGGGGTCTCCTTTTGGGGTGATGAAAATATTCCACAACTAGATAATGCTGATGCTGCATCAACTATGGCATGGTGTTAACTACCATTGAATTGTACACCACTTAAAAATGGTTAGAATGGCACATTTTTAGGCTATCTGTATTTTACCATGATAAAATGGTATTCAATGATGACAAAATATTATACCATATGGCCACAAAGCTCAACACATTTGAAATAGCATTAAGCACTCATAAGTTTAAATGAAAACTTCAAATACAATTTAAAATACTACCTTTCTAACAAAGGTCACTTCCAGAAAACAGTTCTTCCCGAAAACTACTTTGCTATTTCTAACATAATTAGGGCAGTAAGACTTATCCTTCAATACCCAGCAATATTTAACTAAAATGAACATACAGAGCAACGGCAAGACAATCTGAACTTGCGTAACCTCCCTCTCCTCATACTTTGTTAAAGCCCGCTCTTGGAGCTAGATGTGGTCCTGAATTGAAGTCACTGAAGTGAAGGGGGAAAAGGGTGAGTGAGGGTGGTGGGGGCTCTTTGCTAGATCTTCATATCTGGAAGATAATCTTAGACTATAAGCGTAGGCCTGTGTATTTTTCGGTAAAGTACTTGGGCATATTGTGCACATAGTTCATACTCTATAGATATCAGGGGGTGACAGCATACCATAAAAACTAGAGGTAGTGAGTTAGACCACATTTAAGTATCTTTTTGTTGTAATTGATAGGAAAGACGCATCTTGGAATTGTCACAACACCTCTAGGCAGTGTATATCAGGACTTGTCACTAGGATGGCGGCAGAGGGGCAGAAATAAGCACACGGAGAGATGTGAGCACAGTGTTCAGATTTACATTTTAATGAGAGGAATCAGTGTCTTCTAGCTGTCCTGTAGAAATACATTAATCATTTAGTAGGAATATGCCTTCTTGCTAATATCTTAATAGTAAAGATCTAATAACTCTGAAAAAAATACTACCTTTTAAAATAACCACTGGGTAAAAAAAGTAGTAATGATTTAAAAAGTGGCATACATGTTTTGTATGATGCATGGATGCCTAAAAATACTTGTTATAGATATTTTTCTAATTTTATTCTAAAAATTGTCCTTTTGGTCTACTTGATATCAAAGTAGTAATAATAATTTTATCTCTGCCAAATTCTTTTTATATTTTGTATAATTTTGATCATATATATTTTTTCTTTTTTAGTTTTTTGAGACATAATCTTGCTATGTATTCCAGGCTGGCCTTGAACTCATATGCAGCCCCCCAAGCAGACTTCAAACTTTCTTTGGCCCTCCTGCCTCAGCCTCCCAAGTGCTGAGATTACAGACATGTGCCACCATGCCCAATTTTTACATATATTTGACACTTGGTTAGTTGACCTATAAAAATTCTTGACTATTAATTCCTCCTTGGGAATTACATTTTTAATCAATATAAATTATCCTATTTATTTCATTAGTGATTTATCTTGAATACACTTCAGACAAGGGATTCAGCCTGCATTTGTTTCCTCAAGGTATTTTCCTTCTGACTACTTTTGCAATTGTTTCCAGTACTAATACTGACCTATGTATATGTCAATCATTCAGTGTTAACTCTAAGGACTAATTTTGCCTGTAAATATTGCCTCTACTGTCCAAAGTATCTAGAATATACATATTTAGTTGTTACAGAAAGATGGTAGAATGCCTACGTTTTGGATAACTGCCTAATAAATACTAAGAATATAAATTTTTTATATTTTTGCATATTTTCTATATTCAAAGACATGCTTTTAAAGCTAGATTTATGTTACATTACTTCACCTTCGCAAAAAGACAGTGCTCTGTCATGTTCAGCCACTCCATCCACTGACTTGTCATCTCCCCACCTGTTACAGTTTAAACCTTGATGGCCCCTGAAGCTCTTGCATGCAGGGACAGGGGCTTATAGGAAGTGGAGAGAGGCAGAGACTGGTCAGAAAAGGCAGTCACTGGGGGCGTGGCCTGGAAGAGCATGTCTCCCTCCCTGGCTCCTCCCTTTGCTCTTTCTCCTTCCTGGCCACCATGAGGTGAGCAGCTCTCCACTGCTTAGGCCTTCCACCATGCTCTTCTGTCTTAAAGCCCACAAACTATGGAGTAAAACTGTGAGCCAAAAATAAACCCTCCTCCTTTTCGTTGTGGGCACTGGGTATTGTGTCTCAGTGACAAGAAAATGAGTAAGACATCGCCACATTTCTTCCTGTCAGTGTCTTCCTGTTTCCCTGCTGGAAAGTCACACTCGTCCAGTGTGTCAACGCCTTCCTCTATACAGCTGATGGGAATAAGGCTCGATCCCAGACCCAGTGTGACAACCTCCAGGTAAGGCTGAATTGTTTATAAACTTTGGCTAAGAAGCACAGAGATGTTGAAGGCTCACAGACTGTTGTCTAAAAGCTTGTGTGGAATCTGTGCTGGGCAGCCATTTACAACCACATGGATATTGGAGGTATGTGGAAGGTCGGACTGCATGCATGGAGAAAAGCAATGTCAGAGGCCATGTGACTCTTGAGAGAGGGAGATGGAGAGTGAATGACCGGGCTCCAGTTCCTACAAGGCTGAGCTATACTTTCTACATGTTACTATGAGTATCCTTGCCTCCTGTTGGTAATACCTCTTTAACTTTCACTAATTTTGGTGGCTTTCTGTTTCTTGGATGAGGTGTAATTAAAATACTATTTACCTAGGTAAGGACTTGTACAACTGTGTTTTTGCAAAGAGGAACACCTTAATATCTCTCATACCACATACTCTTCAAGAACCTCATTGTTTCTCAAAAAATGGAATCTACTTCCTCTTCCACTGAGTCTTGATGGATCTTTGGTGTTCCCTTTGACTGACACAGTATGGCGAACTGGGCTCTATGTGATTTCCAAGACCAGGACTTATGAGCACCTCATCCTCTTGAGAGGTGTACTCCTAGAACCAGACATCACGACGAAGCCCAAGAAGTTAGAGGAGAGGTCCATGCATAAAGAACTGAGCCCCTGATCTAAACCCCAACTGAGTTTCCAGCTGACCACCAGCCAAGTGGACAAACCATTTTGAAAGAGTGCCTTCTAGTCCTTATTTGAATTGCTCCAGCCAATGCCACTTGAAGCAAAAGTGGAGCTGTCTTTACCAAGCTGTGGCCTAATTACAGATTCGTGAATAGAATAGAATAGAATAATTGGTGTTGTTTTAACCTTCTAAGTTTGGGCCCTCCCAAATACATTAATGACACAAACACCACAATGAACGAACTATAATAATTCATTAATACATAGCTATTCCTTAGCAGGGTTATGTGAAATTGGACTTCAAGAAAGATGAGAAAGGCAACAAACAATAAGAAAAAGAGCTACCTGGTAATCACCCAGTAAGTGCCTTTTGGCACATAGGGGTCAGGTTACCGAAGAAATAGATGGAAAAAGGAATGGGATTGTCTTAGTTACTTTTCTCATTGCTAAGACAAAATGCCCAACTCCCAAAGTTAAGGGAGCAAAGGTTTATTTGGCTCACAGTTTGTAGAGGTTTCAGTCCAGTTGTCTGGCTCCAAAGCAGGGTGGCCTCACAGAGGAGAAACATTTCATGGTGGGCAGAAGGTAGCAAACCAATAAGGGGTGACCATAGCTCTTTCTATCCCTTATACCTTATCCAGGCAGCCTCACGTAGGTAGCACTCACACCCTTAATCCTAGTGCCTTTGAACCTAGCATTGCACCAGGAATCAATCCCCAGTGTTACACACTGTAGATCCAGCCACCTCTGAAAAAGTCCCATCTATGACTTCATGAGACTTTGGGGAGACATCTAGACACAGCCAAAACAGGAATGGAGGTAGGAACACCTTGATGTACTTCCCACATTCTTCAGCAGAAGTCGCCCTGGGAGCTTGGAGGAAGTAGTGGAGGTGGTGACGGGAAACTATGAGTGCTGGCATGAACTCTCAGCCCCTCATGAGGGTACCCTGCCTGCCTGCGTTTTTATATCCACAGATGCCGCACAATGCCAGGCACATCATAGGGTACTCAATGCAAGTTGGAAGTTAAATAAATGGAAATCCCATGTGTCCTGGAATCTTTGCTTGCAGAGAACAGAAACTCTATCAAATAACTTAAATAAAAGTGAGTCTAGAGTGAGAACAAAGGGGAATTTTCCATTATCCAATTGCAAAATGGACAGCAAGGTTCATTTCATCTCTTCTGTCTAGAGCCATGGGGATCTCTTGTTGTGGCTCCTTTCTCCACATCTAATCTACTCTTCCTCTTTACAGATTAGCTTCCTTTACCGAAGCCTTTTGTTTCTTTTCTCTCCAAGTCCCATTTCTGTGAAGCTTTGGATATCCCTGTCAGCCACACTGCATGCATACTGCTCCAGTGACTGACAAGCTGCCTAAACTCCTAACCCTAGGAGACAGATTCTCATTGGAACTTGGGCCCGGCGTCCATATAGGACTAAGCAGCTGTGACCAGGCTGGAGCCATGCCGATCTCCAGCCTCCCTCTTCCACTCTGAGTCAGGCTTCCCAGATAGGGCACTGCTGGGGAGGAAACAGCGACGCTCTAAGCCTAGCAAACATGGAGCTCAGGTGCACCCTGTAAAGCTTTTGGCTACGGTTGCAGTAGTTGGCTATTACTGAAGAAGCTTTTAAGATGTAAAATGTTACCAAGGCCAGAAATGCCACAGAAGCAACATCATCAAGATGCTCTCCCTGCCCATTTCAAATGCATGTGAGTCCTAAGGAGAAAGATCTGGCTATAAAGTGCACCACCTAGTCATGATATGTGCCGTCCAAGACTTCCAGTGCTTCTGTTGATTAGCATCTCTGCTACTCACAGTCACTTGTAGGCTGAATGACTAGGTACACAGACAGCCAATGATCAAGAGCAGTCTTTCTCTGATTGAGATGTGCAAATAACAGCTCCCTGACCGAACCTTCCAGCACTCCAGGCTTTTAGCAACCCACACAGAGGCACCCTGGGACTTGATTAGTCAGCTGTGTGGAAGGAGGAATGAAAACAGTGGCTTTCTGGAGAGAGCCAACCGGTGACTGCATGGTCTAGAAGTGTTCAGATCTTCAAGGGCTCCTAGTGGCCTGAGAGGGCGAAGCTGACACCCAAGCCACCTAATTTGAAAAAGTAGCTCAGAGTGGAAGAGCATCTGACTGCTTTCTACCATTTAGGTTGTTATGGAAGGGGACGGCAAGTGACACACAGAGAGGCAGCAGAATGGAAGTAAAATTAAAAAGTTTACTCCATCAATGGGGATCGATCACACCTAATGGCAGTGCCCTAATCGACTCCTCCATTGGGCTACAACTCTTACTTTTATAGGGTTTTACAGCTTTGATCTTACTCAGTTGGTTACATTGCATTTTCAGATACCCAAAACATGATAGCAAGGCAGTTGAATTTCAACTAGGAAGCAGTTCTTTGTCAGGGAAGTTACCTTTAAGATTCATTCAATTGCCTACTCTCGTCAGGGGAAAGGGAGCGTGTTTGATTAACAAAGCTAGCAATGGTTCTTTTCACTTACAAACCTTTGTGAGGAGACTAGCTGTCTCCTGGTACCTGTTAATTCTGAACTAAGCAGGTCAGGGGCAGAAGTTATCTTATATTGTGACATTTCCTAAATTTTCGCTTATTAAGGTTTTCCCTATCAGGGTCACATCCAAAAGCCTGATACAGGTTAAATGACAAAGTTATACCTGGTAGAAGACCAACTTTTAATAATTGCATAGCATAGGCATATCTTTCTGATAACAATTGATCAAAACTCAAGCTGAATGTAAAAAAGAAACCTGTTATTTTCTTCATTCTGGTATTTTTCACTATTTTCTAATTAGTGTAGCAGTAGCAACCTCAAAGGCATAATGTGATTTACATTTTGCAAAATCATTTATTAGTGGAAACTGCTAATGCCAAACACATATCAAGTGTCTACAATCTACTGCTTTGTTTCTAAAACCATGGTCATTCTGAGATGAAGTTCAAAGCTGAAATAGAATGGATAAACTGTACTTCTTGCTTCCAAATGCTTTTTTTCAACATTCTTTTTTCAACCTTTGAAGGCCCAGGCTGTTAGTTAACCGAGAGAGCGCCTGGGCTGATTGACAGTGTCTGTCCAAGGCAATGAACTCCACTTCAACGGGGCCTTTATGCTGCTGTGTCAAGTTGTTCAACTGTGACCCTTCCATCTGTTCCAGCTAATCTGAAAGTCATTTAGACCCACTTCCCCATTCATCTGAAACACAGCACGTTCTCCTGTTAACACACATATGCAAAGTCGTCTGCTGTCAGCAACCTAAGGAGTTCCTTTAAAAGTCTCACTTACATCTGTATAAACATTTACACAACAGAAAATCCATTTATTAACTATTACAGACTCCCTAACTTAATTCTCTTAGACATGTCTAAATATGGGGTCATTGTGAATGGACCTTTAGAGATTTACCCCCTCCAATTAATTTTTGAACAGTTATGGTCACTTCACGTTGACATTTCAAAAAAAATTTCTCTGTTCACAATCTGAAAACTTCTTGAGAATACAAAACATTATTTTCAATGATTTGCTTAAAATTGAAAATGCTTGCATGGTTTTTAAGCAACTTCGTGGGGACTAGTCAAGCTCATCAGATTTACTAAATTACAGTCTTTTGAGTGGGATTAGGGAATCTATTTTCAAAAAGCATCAAGGTGATTTTGAGAATCAACTAGGTTTAGAAATATCCGGTTTATTTACGCTTTACTTCTACTTCATGATTCTGTTTTCTTCCTGGTATGACTTGTCTAATCCTATGAAATAACTTAGCTAAAGGTAAAAGGCAATGTGTAAGAAGGCAAGGAAAACAGGAAAGTTTATTTTAGTAATTTACACGGATGCGTCTTGTGTTATGCTCAAACAGATGCTGCATTTGATATAACACAATAGCATTTATGTCAAGTAAGTTAATACCCCTTTGCTTTGGAACTTAAAAATAACTGCTGTGCCTTGTTTAAATGTGGTCCTTTCTCTGTATTCTGTCCAGATCTACACTATGTTGTGGGGGTCTGGCCTCAACCCTGACCCTGAGTCTCTATGTGATCTTGACTGAATTACTTCTTTCTGAGACTCAATTTGTTTGAGGGAGTTGGAGAAGCTGATGTGATTATTTGTTTTTGGTTGTGCGGCTCAAGGTCTCACTATGTAGCCCAAGGTGGCCTCAAACTCGCTGCAATCCCCCTGCCTCAGCCTCTCTAGTCCTGGGATGACAGGCCTGCACCACCATGCCCAACTGGGAAAGTTCTTCTAACCTGACATTCTCTGAGTGTCTAAAACAAGTTCTAGACATCCTTTCCTTGATGATAAAATCATACCCAGCTTTGGACTTTATCTCCAACAACCCATACTCGGAGCCCATAACAGTGGAAGTTGATCAAGGTATTTTAGAAAAATATTTCAGGGCCAGGGATCTAACTCAGTGGTTCAGCTGCCTGCCTCATAAACACTAAGGACCCGAGTTTGATCCCCAGTATCCCCCGCCAAAAAGAAAAGTTTAAAAAAAATTTTAAGGTATAGGAACTTAAAGGATGAATTGTTGTGAAGATTTCCAAGAATTTTAACTTACACCTCGAACTTCAGTAGTATTTTTATTGATCTACTTGCAAAGTGTTCCACGCTGTCCTCTGAGAATGTGTTTAGAGTCTCCCAGGACTCTTTCCATGACATTTGCCCCTCCATTTCCTCACCTTCTCATCGTTTTCTTCTTTAGGTCTCTTGGTGTGGTCGGAAGGTCGTATGTGACCTCAGTGGGTTGTGTGACCTGGGATAAACCAGTCATTTAACCTTCTCAAGCTTCAGTTTCTGCATCTGTAAGATGAAAATAACAGCTGTCTGAATACAAAAGGAGCCAAAGGACTGCCAGCATACACTCTAAGCTGCAATTTGTAGTGCTGCCCTTGTTACCTGTTATTGTGATGACTGTGGCTGTTGCTGCTCATAAGTCGATCCGCTTCCCCTTTGTAAATGAAGTGTCTCTAGAACACTAATACATTTCCTTTTGGGTACCCATGGGGGGAAAATTACAGAAAAGAATTTAAAACTAGTCATGATTTTTGGCACAATAATTTTACCTCTACAAATGTATGAAAACAGGTAGCCTCTATTTTGCATATGGATGTTTCTCAAAATATTGCGAGTCCTATGTCTGGGAGTAAAAGAATTACCCAGCCATCACTGACACATATGCCCTGGTTAAAAACGGTGTTTTAGAAAACAATGACCTAGAAAATGCTCACATGAACTTGGAAGGACAAACAAAGCAAAATGGAAACTTATGTTTAAATATGATTATGATTTTATGGTAAAAGATGTTGCATATGCAAAAGAAAAAAACCATTGGAGTCTACACAGTGGTTGCTGATGAGGGGAGTAGAGACAACTTTACTTTTGATTTGTCTCTGTTTTCTAAATTTCATTTTGAAATTTTGAAATTTTTTTTTCCAAAGCTGCAGTGCCTCCAATTTAAAATCATGTATTATTCATGCAGCCAACAAAAACCCTCTGCGTGTTGTTTGGGCATCTGTGATTTTGGCTGGACACCGTGCACTCAGTGAGGCGGACGGTGGCAGGCTCGGGGGAGAATACAATGAATCAGGATCAAGTGCTCCTCATACAAAGAAAGGCAGTGGTGCAAAAGTTCCTTCCAACAGGATGAGTGAAATTCTACGGAAGATAAGAGAGGCTATGGGAATGTGATCTCTGGGAATGTGAGAAACTGTTTATGAAATGCCATAAGGATTGCTGTTGGAGTGGTAAGCTGTTTGTAGAAAGACTCCAGTCTGGTAAGAATCTGCACAGACTCTGTCTTCCCATTGGGAAATTGGGAGTATTTTAATTTGTTTTTATTTACTAAATTGTTCTGATCAAATTAAGCTTCAACTTGATGAGCTCCTTATTTGTCCGAGAAGCAGAGAAAATGTTCTCATTCGCAACGCATTGTCAGGCGGTGAGGCATCCAAGAAAAAAATAGAAGTCTTCAAATAGTGCAAGGTCACCAAAATAGTGTTCACTGTGGGACCCTCCGCCTCCTAAATGTAACAGTGAATCTTTGAACACAAAAGGTAGGGAGTGGATGTGGGGTGGGGGAGAGAAAATATCCAGGGCAAAATACTACACCTAAAGGAGAAAATAAATCAATATAGCTGCAGTTTACCATGGTGAACCCACAGTAGAAGCACAAACAAAACTGTCCACAGAATTGTTCACCTCTCCTTCAGTAGCCCAAGTTTTATCTGTGAATAAATTTGGCTTAGAATATTCCATTTAGATGAGCACTTTTGTATCTAAAGCCAAGGTCATGACCTTCAGTTGCTTGCCGCGGCCCAGCTGCTAAGATAACGGTGTGAGCTAGATCGGTTATTAGACATGGAGGCAGTGAGCTACTCCAGTAAGCCAGAGCACGGGCCTCACCAGGAGGTGTGCTGCTTAAAGTATAAGCAGTTCTGTGCTCGCCAGACATCACCCATCTGTAGGCCAGATGTGACTCCTGCTACTGTAGCCGGTTTGCATCCTGCACAGAGTGGCTCTTGGAAAAGCAAAGCGCTCATGTCCACAAGTCCATTATTCATGGTGCCAGGCAAGGGCCACCAATTTTCCTACCAGTTCTAGCGTGAGAGTCCTAGAAATGATTGCTTCTCAGTGAGGAGCTTACAAGAGAGAGAAGCGAAGAGATAGCCCAGCGAAACCAGGGAGGAAGCAGAATGTAAGTCTTTAGCAGAGGAGCAAAAGCAGCGAGGGGAATCGCACTCAACCCATGCAGGAACTGAGCAGGAGTTTCTGGTCTCCTTCTGGTGTCTCCAGATCAGAAGTTCTATTGCTCTATGCCAGGGGTTCTCACTGGGACAATTTTGCCTGAGGGCCATTTGGCAATGTCTAGAGATAGTTTTAGTTGTTAGAGCTGAGCAGTAGGGGCCAGTATGTTTGCTATCTAATGGGCAGAGGCTGGGAGCCACTAAACATCCACAATAATGCACAGGAGAGTCCCCCATGAGAAGGAAAGCCAGAGGGGAGGCTGAGAAATCCTACCCCATCCTCATAGCCAGTGGTGCTGAGGGTTACACGCTGCCCCACTGAAGAGCAGAATTCTAGCCTCCCAATGCCGTTGTTTCTAGGAGTGATCCTAAGAGCATTTTGGAGGCCCCAGCAGACCAATGGAACAAATGTTGAAATGGGAAAGTCTTTGCTGCCAAATTAATCCTAGCACCAGAGCTATGATTCAGAAGCCTGGAGCACATGGTTCCACAGCAGTTCCTGCTCCTGAACCTCCCAGGACTCTTCTGCCTTCAGGATGAAGACAAGGATTCTGGGTGTGCTGTGGAAGGAAAACCACTCCATGATCTGACCACAGCCTGTGCTACTTCATCTCTAGGCCACATCTGCCACCTGCCTCCTATCCTGACCTAGACTGCCTTTCCTTACCCCACATATGCCATGCTCACCACACCTCTATCCAGGCCTTTGCCCCTGCAGGTCCTTCTGCCTTGATTGTCCTCTTAGCCCCAATGCCTTCTCTGACTTCCCTTAGGCCCAGCGAGAATTGCTGCCTTCCCTCTCCGTCCCAGGCCCTGATGGAAGGATCCACTTCTTCCCAGTGCTTACATGGCATTTTGTGCTCAACCTATTAACCTGCCTGACACTCACCACAGTGGGTCTTAGTTGCAGGCAGATTTCAGACTGTGCCTGGCACCACCCATGCCTGCTATGTGCTGACCTCACTTTTCCTAAAACCTGGTTAATTTGGATCTTATCACACTGTACTTTTTCAGTGCTTACACTCATCTCTTCACTTTGGAATACTCACTGTGTGTCACACACTAAACAGGCTCTTGGAGTGGAGTGTGGTAAAACAGGCCATGTGCCCTGTTACAGTTTGTATCCAGCCATCCCTGCAAAGCCACTGAGCTCAAAGGCAGAGCTTTTGGAAGGTCACTGAATCATGGGGCCTTACCTCTGACTTGCTGTTAGGAGGTAGGGGCTGATGAGAAGAGGCAGACTAGAAGGGTTTATCTCCCCCTACCCCAATTCTGCCCCTTTCTCTGCTTTCTGGATACCAGAGCCCTCTCCCACACCACCCTGACTTGGAGACAGCTGACCATGGACTGAACCTCTACAGACTGTGAGCCAAAGTAAACCTCTCCTCCTTGCAGTTGCACGTGTCAGGTTCAGGTACGGTGTCTCAGGGACACAGAAAGTAACTAGTCACGCCTTCTCATAGGGCAGGCATTCCACTGGGGAACAGAATTCATACAGCCCATTCCCAGGTGAAAAATGGGCTCCCTAATCTTCCTGCAATCAGCTGTCCCATTTCTGTTTGAATTCTCTACTGGCAGACCCAGTCTTTCCTTCGAATGCACTGATCTTTCTCCTCCTGCACTTTTTACAGATCATGTGCCTGATAGCCGCAGAGAACAAGCCTGCTCTCTTCCGGTGCACGATGCTTCATGTATTTGAAGATGGGCCTCCTGGTCCCCAGGGTCAATACTATAAAATACTGTTTCTTAGGTTTGTGGCAAAAGGGCTTTTATTCCAAAAAGGAGCTGGGGCAATAACTACACAACACATCAGCACAGGTGGCAGCACAATTCCAGTGACTCACTCATGTCTTTTCGATGGCAGCAGTGCCTGGTACAACTAGATAGTAAATAAGTAGCTTTTACGAGGTCAGCAGAACTTCTAGCTATCCCGGCACTTTTGAATTTTGTTTTATTTAGTCTTTACCAAGTACAGGACTTCATGGTTATGCCTGAAATACTCTGTCAATTCCAATTCCTGGGTTAGACTACCATAGTAACCCAGAGACCCCAGGACCCAATCCCAGGGCCTGTAAATGTGACCTGATTTGGAAAAGGGTCGAGGTCATGTGATGGCGACACGGAACTGGCTCATCCAACTGGGTCCCAGATGCCATCACATGTAGCTAACAAGGGAGAGACAAAGGAGATTTGACACCTCAGAGAAGAGGCAGGTGCAGAATGGCATGGAGGTTGGAGTGATGTTATTTCCAATCAAGGAGCCATGGTTTGAGGAACAACTCTTCCCCAAAGCCCTAGAGGAGCGCAGACCCAAGAATGCACAGCCCTGCTGATGCTTTGATTTGGGCTCAGGACCCCCTGGGTTCCAGCTTCCGGCCTCCAGCACTGTGAGAGAATACATTACTGTTGTTTTGAGCCTCCAGGTTTATGGGAATTTGTCACAGCAGCTACAGGAAACTCATGTAATTGCTGAGTACTTTGTGATCTTAAGCTCCTAATCCAATGAAATAATGAGATCTCCCCAACCTTAGCCATCAGCAGTGCAGTAGATCTTGATCACATTCTCCACTCAGGTGATTGCCAAAGTGGAGTCCAGATAGAGGCCTAGGTTTGCAGTCCTGGCCTCATCAGAGGATGCCTGTGAAAGGCTGGTTTCACAATAGCAACTGCCAGACAAAAGAGGATTTGTAACAGTGAGGAAGTCTGGGAAACACTGGGTTCAACTGGGTTGAAAATACGTATTGGAAAAAGCTTTTTACTGCAGAATTTCTCAGAGCCTTGAATATGCAAAGAGACACTGCCATTCTGTGTAGGGAAATGGCCTGGTGTGTTTGCTTGCAGTCATTCCACTCCTGGGAAAGCACTTCTACAACTAAGACTGCAAACTAGTTGGACCATTTCCTTCTCCTCCCAAGGCTAACACTGAGGTCTAGACAGTTGCTTGGCCAGCATCTAACACTAGGGGTGCACAGCTACATCCTGAGTTTCCTAGCACCACCTCCAGGGCTCTTTCTGTTAAACATGTTGAATACCCAAAAAGGAAGCACTGACTGTCACCTCTATAATAAGGGCAGAGGACTCTCCAAACACAACTTTATTAAAGGAAACAGTTTCTGCCGCAAGTTACCTCATAGGATATAGCACCAAGATATGAAGAGGGGTGGGGTTTTTCCTATCTTGTGCTATGGGCATTGACCCTGAAGGTCCTTAGTCCTCCAGAGAAGCTGAAGGAGCCTTGATCAAGGGCAGATCGTGAAACTGACTTTACTCAGATTAGGTAAAACCTTCAGCGACAGGATTTACTGCCCACAAACTGTTGTCAAGCTGGGGCTGCCTGAGGCCAGATCCATTTTCCCGAGTTACAAGCAGTCTATCCCCACGTTGATGGCAGTGTCCAGGAGTTCATTTGTGGGGACATCAAGCACAGTGAGCTTCCTTAGCTTCCTGCATCATTTTCTCTCTCCAGTATTCTTAGATAGGAGTTTAGTAGGCTGTGGGTTTCCTGCCATTGTTCAGGAGATGATCCTAGAGAGAGCAGCCAGCGATTGAGTCTGGAAGAAAGAATATTCCTTCCTTACTGCCTGGCTTTTAATGAATCACAGTGTGAGCATTCCAAGCAAGGAGGCTACTTGGCAGTAGTGATCTAGAAGATAGAGGACACATGGGAACCCTGGGCTATGAGTCATTGTTTTAGGGATTTTTTTCTTATGATACCATATCTCCCTGGTTTGTTGGTTAACTTTAAGGTGTTGCCTGGTTTTGAGAGGCCTTCATGGGCAGAGGGATCAGATGCCAAGATGTCTTTGAAAGTGAATATCCTTCTTCCAGGATGAGACATTATCACACCCTCTATTTCAAACAGCTCTGCCTTTGAGACAGAAGGTTTGGAAGGCTCCAGGTGTTAAGCTTTATGCTTCAGTGTCTGCATTTTCTAAAATAGCTTTTACTGAATTTTTATTACAGAAATAATATATTTCTTTTAGATATATTGCAACTTTTTTTAAAAAGATGAAAATCATCTACATTCTCACCACTAGGAGAGAAAAGTCACTAACATTTTAGGCCCTCAACCCTTTTAGAGCCATTTTCCAATACCTCAATAGGATGCTGGTGGGGACGAGCTCGAGGTCAGTCCCACACGTCCCCACAAGATGGAAGAGGACTATGGGGTTCAGCTCTGTGTCACACACCAAGAGCATCGCCCACGACTCACTGAGCTACTGTTTGAGAAAGAAGTCTTGTTTGTGAAGCTGGGTGGGCCCCAAAACCCAATGAATAGTGTGGCAAGGGCACTGGGCATCTCAGGAGTTGGTCAGAAACCACGGAACACCTCTGGCTCCTCTTTAGCATTGTTCCTTCCATGAGACCAGCTGTCTCGCTCTAGCAAGGAATGCAGGTGTGAAATTCAATTTGAGCAAGAACGTTTGGCTACACGCCCAAACCGTGAGCAGCTTTGAAGCACTGATTTGGCATTACAAGGAAAAAGAAAATAACCTCCTCATAAACCCAGCTTTCCAAAGAAAGGCCAGCCTTTTAAGTATAAAGATTTTTATCTGAATTTTAACCTATGTCAATGGAAATGATTTTAAGTATCCCTTTTCAAAGTTGAGCATGTTTAACAACAGTGAATCTCCTCCCGATGACGTGGTCATAAGTACAGCATCATTCTCTCTTCTGAGCTGTAATATCAGGAGACCCGGGCTGGGAAATTGTAAAACCTCAAGCAGCTCCAGACCGCTAAGTCTTCATGGTTTTATGTTTGCTTTATATGGATTTTCTGTCTCTCCCTTCACAATCAAGCTGTCAGCTATTATTTCTTGCTGCTTCCAGTATGTCTGAGACTCTCTTCATTTGCTCCCCATCTGCTGTGCTGCCTTTGCTCTGCTACAAGCAGGGAAGCAGATATCCATGTTCAGGACAAGCGCTGGTAATGTGAGAGTAACTAGGGTCTGAGTGAGTAGGAAGTAGCTCTCCTGATCCTCAAATCAGCAAGCAGACTTAGGGACGCCTATTTCAATTGCCCAGCAGCCTTGTTTGGCCTACTTTCACTTTAGATTGGTCAATAAATAATGCCCAGAGAAGTGAGACAGTAAAGCCTTTTAAAAAAATACATAAATAGGCATGAAGACTTTTTAAGACATCCTTCGCTCAGTTACACATAGCAATCTTTCCTTTGGAATAAATCTAGATTGCTCAGTAGACCACTGGCTTTTGGGGTCCTTAACCCATTTCACATGTAGGAAAGAAATATACAGCTCACTACCGGCATTCTTTTGATTTTACATAAATGCGCTCTTTGAGGCTGAAGCAGATGTGACTAATTTGCCTTGTGAAAATAAAATATAAGAACTGCTCTTGAGTTATTTCTAAACGGAACTTGTCACTAACCCTAATGTGACAGGAATATATGTGGTGATTGGTCTTTAATCACTTTTTGTGTGACAAATTTCAAAGCGTAAATAACCCAAAGTAAAAGATCACATTCTACACAAAAATAATCACATTTCCCTCCGATCTCCTTGCCATCCTTATCATTAGGTTAGCAGCAAACTTTGGGGCGACTTAGTTGGATTCCAATGCCCTCCTATTACTTGGAGGAATGCTGCAATTCTTAAGATTTGACATTTTTGGCGATCAAGAATTGCTGTATCTGTAAATGGAAATATCACTACTAAAAACAGAATGCTTACAAATAGAATGACGTCTTTTGTTTCCAATAACCACTGATACAGTAGAGATGTGAGGATAATAATAATTATTATTGTATTATATTATTGTATTATTATTATATTTTGTTGCAAACTTGGGGGTAAGGTTAGGACTGTAATTCTCCTGTTATCTCAGTGTAAACCCTGCAGCCATTCACTGGGAAAATGGTAAATGGGTTAAGCAATTTCTTTCAAATTTCTAAAGTCACTTTCCAATTTAAAATCGGTCTTTTCTAAAGTCCAGCAGAGACGAACAGAAGAAGGCTGGCCACCCTAACTCCAGAGGGAGTGGTGGCCTGGAGACAGATTTCAGAGAGCCAGGCAGCTCCTCCTCGCCCCCTAGCAGCTGCAGTGCTGCCAACGTTTTCCCTTCTTCACTCAACGCTTGTATATTTTCGAAGTGATTAAGACATACTTCCCTTCATCTAGACTTTCAAAAATGTAGCCTTTGATCAGTGAGACTGACTGCCCTACTCTGTCACTATATTTTCTCCCAGATCCTAAATTTCCAAAAGCACATTCACCAAGAACAAACAGGTAAATGAGACGGAGCAGTGATCTGAAATCACTTCTGAACAGGGCTATGGGAGAGGTATGGGTAGGAGAGCCAAATGCTGTAAAATTACACCGAGATGAGGAATTACTCAATGCAAACACCTGCTTCGGAGTGATTATCAAATTATTCACAGCCTAACTATGACCTTGCAAGTTCACTTTACTCCCACTGTTGGTCATTTGTCTTTAGCAATAAATACCCACAGACTCACTACAACCTGCCAAACTGAAAAGGCCAAATTAAACAACTCCTCGCGGAGTCAATGAGGGGTTGCGGTAACAGGAGCCCGGCAACATTTGAATGATGCATTAACAGTCTGCAGAGGGCTTGCTCACACAGGATCTCACTTGCAACTCATAATCCTGCACACCAAGGCCGTTTCCTGGGAAAGTCCCCACCGATGAGTTTTCCTAAAGAATGTGCAAAATTTTACAATACAGCAACTGAGGATGGAGACAGCCCTAAGTCTCCCTTCCACGCTACGCTCCCCCACCACCCGACTCCACACAAGCTTTATTTCCAGCTGTCAGTTTTTAAAGTGTATGTTTTAATTTTCCATGGTTGATCACATCCAAAGCTGTTCTAAGAGACATGGGATTCTATTCTTCTCAAAAATCTATATGCAGCCAAGGATTACCACAGCTGGCTCTGGTAACATTTGCAAACTCTCACTTTCTACCTAAGACTATTTCCAAGGCTATTGTGAATGACATTAGGGGTGTTTCTGGCAAGAAATCCTCTCGTTGCAATGTATACTATTTTAAACGGTCTTTTTGCGATCATGGTTTCTACCCTTAAACAAATGAAGGGCAGATTTCTCCTATGGGGGTGCCCAGACACAGACTTGCTTGTTACCCTGTTTAAAGAAGTGGCCACAAAGAAATAGTCATTGGATTTACAATGGGGGAAACCTAGTATGCATTTCCAAGGAATCACATTTTGGGGAGAATTACAGAATAATTACACATATGCTTAGATCACGAGCATTCATTGAAGCGGACAGTATTTTGAGGATTTAAGATGTTGGTGTTGTGGTCGTCTCTAAGAAACCGGGATAATTCAGACATTCAAATGCAAAACTGCACCATTTGGAGAGTGTAATGCGGTCTGTTCTGGTCACTGTTACAAATTCGGAAAGGATTCCCCGGCTGCAGACATTAGAGGTACTTAATACTTAAATCTGTTTCCAAATGTAAAGCGTAGAACAAAAGGGCTGGGCATTAATGAAATGCATCCTGAGGCTGGTGCGCTGACACATTTCATTAAAGTATCACTTTGGGAGAGTAAAAAATAATGACAAGAGCTTTGCTCTGTGTGACTTGATCAGGTCTTCAGATAAAATATCATTAACTAATAACACATTAAACATCCATTTTAACACTATCATTGTTTTCAGATTGGGCTCAAATTAATTTCATGCCTCGGATGTTATCTATAACTAATTACTAAAAATGAATTTCTTTAGTTTAAATACTGATTGTTTATTCATGTTAGTTTTATTTTACCTGTCAGCAGTCCAAGTATTCTCAGATATTATTGCAATTATCTAAAGAAAAATACTTTGAAATAGAAAATATCTTGTTTACATATAAGACTAGTCATTAGTTATTTCCCGAGGAAATGTATTTTGTGGACTTTTAAAAACACACACTTTTGGGCTGGGGATTTAGCTCACTGGTTCCTCTACCTGCTTCACAAGCACAAGGAGTAGAGTTCGATCTCAGGTACCAAAAAAACAAAGCAAACAAAAAACACACTTTTACCATTTTCATTGGGAACTGGCAAAATACTTTTCTGCTGAACTCTTAAAACGTTACACTGTTCTTCAAAGATCAAAATGGTTTCTTCTAATAAAAGTTTTGAAAAAATAGAAACTGAACAACTGTGGTCCAAAACCAGAATTTCATGAAGCCAAAATGACTTGCATTTTAATGGTTTAATTTAAAGTTAAGCATTTTGCTATTCAGGAAAAATTTCTGTTTAGATACATGTAATGCATATTTTCAGTAAACTTAAAACTATCCTTTCTAAGACCTTGAATTCTAAATAGCAAAATAAAAAAAAAACTTTACAACTGTCAAGTGGATGCAATGGTTCCCCACATTTATACATTTGTTAGGGATTGCACAATTAGTCTTTCCATGAAATGTAGCAAGGCAGGAAGTTCTCCCAACAGGACCTTTGCAGCCAAGATTCCAGTTGCAAAGTAATAACACGAACCAGAAAAGAAGAAATAGAGAAATTAGTGCACATCCAGCAAGACTCCCTCCCACGGAACTTGGAGCAGGCAATCCCTGCAATGTGAAAGGTTAATCACAAGATTTAAAATCTAATCTTGCTTTCAAAGGCAGCTCGTGTAATTGCATACATTGTAAAGGAAGACGAGAACAGTGGGAACAGAAAAAAATTTAAACAAGCGGGCTTCATATAAGCAGTAAATTTAATATGGAGAAAGGCAAAAAGTTAGCAAGGATAAGCACAGACCCCAGGAAGAGGTCAGCCAGGGAACTCCAGGGCAAATAGCCACTTTTAAAGAAAAGGGCTCTTTTGGTTTGGATGAATATGGATACCAACTGGATGCTCCCTAAAAGCCATTTTAATTACAATCCTTCATGTTGCCTGACAAATACTTACAGGGAGCCTGTTCTGTGCTGAAATTGTGGGGATACAAAGATAACTCAGACCCCCTAAGGAAGAGTCACAGCTCCCCAGAGCACAAAGCCAAAAGGAGGAGTTCAGCATGGAAGAAATGAGTGTCCCAAAAGGATGGCATTGAGGGCAGGATGTGGCCACACAGAAGCAAGATTGACAGAGGTGGCAGAGGTGCCCGCAAGATGAGATACAGAGACAGGAAAGTCCGCAGCAGGTGTACAAGGCAGGGGACTCTGGAAATTGCCATCCGCTCCAGGGAACTGCAGAATACACAGGCTGAGCTGGGGGCTCTGGAGAGGGTGACTTAATTCTGGGGAAAGCAGGGAAATCTCCCACTGATGTGGGAGCCCAGGAGTGGGCTGATGTTGAAGGGTATTGGAGAACATCAGCCGGCAAACAATGTACGGAGCAGCCCAGAAGATAAAGACATGATCTCAGGAGAATTTATTTCAGGACGGCTAAAGTGTGGTGGTTTGTACCCTTAGATCAGAACAAAGAGCTGCTGTATGAGTAAGTGAAGTGTTTCTAAATTCCAAGACTCTCACTTCCTCCAGGGTGGAAAAGCAGTAGGAGATGATGCTGACGACCAGGTAGTTTGTCAAGGGACAGTGAAAGGCCCTGCCTGTTGGTGTTTCTCATAGCAGACGTGCTGGTTTTTGCACACAGAGATGCAGGGTCACAGAATGAACAGACAACAGCCACTCCAAGGATGGGTGTAAATTCCCGCCCAGCATGACTTTGGATACCTGTCAGGCCCCATTGCTACCTACAACTCCCAGCCAATCCATGACCATAAGCGCCACCCAGGACCAACTGCCCTCACACAAACATCAGGGAAGGACCACAGGCCTCACCCTATGCACCAACACTCTCAGAGACCTTAGCGATAACCGTGCGGGGTTAGGGTTGGGGAAAACATTACTTGTATGGATAATGCATAAGAGAGTAGATAGAACTTTTTTGGTTTGTTTTCTTAAGGGCATTTTTCAGCCTGTTATAATCACTTAGTATTTTATACTTTCCAATGTGCTATTATCGATCTGAATTAGTTCATTTCCTCCAGTAATTCTATTGCTTTTATTTTATAGGGAAAGTCACAGAAGGCCAGAGAGACTATGTGACTTCCCTGACATCTCACAGCCACCTGGTAGGACAATGAGTAAATCCGGGCCATCTGATTCCTCTCTCTCTGTGTCAATGGGCCGCCTCCTACTGTAATCAACAAATGTTTATGGAGAGTATATTCCACAGAAGGCATGCTCCCATTTCTGAGGAAAACGCCCAAGAGCTTGGCAGGGGTTTAAGTAAGGCATCCTCTCTACGTAGAGCCCTCTGGTGGTAGGAGAAATGAAAACACTCAGAATCCAGGCCAGTTCTTTCACCTGGCATTACTGGGAAATTGATGCTCTGAGACTTTACTCACGCTTGGCATTCCCTCCGAGCCTCAGGTTTCTTCATTGTTAAGGTAGAAATAGAGAGAGTTCCTGCCTCATTAGATGTCTTTTTTTTTCATTGAGTTTATTGGTACTTTTTAGGTATATAGTACAGTTACATTCATCTTTGGGATCTTGTACCTTTATATGACATATCTTGGTTCTTATTTTTTCCCCATTCCCTGTCCTCCCTTCACCCCCTTCCCTATTTACAAAGACTTTGTTTCCATTTTTCCCTTTTCTCACATTTTTTCTTTTCCCTTCTTTCTTTTCCGCTTCCCTTTCCTCTTCCCCTACTTCTTTAGCCTTTTTCTTCCTATTTCACATTGTCACTTATACAATTTGAACCTTATCTACACTTTTAGTTTTTCACACCAGAGAAACTATTCAGTATTTACACGTGTGCGTCCTATTTATTTCACTTCCGAGTACTGTCTTAAAGATTAAATGAACTAATACAGGTCACCTGCATAACACAAGCATGCACCAAACACTCAACTTGTGCTAGTTGTTGGGGTTAATCCGCCACCTCTGCCTGTCTTGATCACACGCAACTATTAACCCTAAAGCTTTCTGCTTGCTTCATCTTTAGGTCGGAAATTTTAAAAAAGAAATATTATTTTCAAGGGAAGGTTGTTAAAGATGGCCCCTTCTTCATGCTGAAAATGATTTTCACCTGATTTTGGAGACGTTGCTGGACTGTGCCCCAAGAGCCTGGTTCTTCCAGGGTCAGCCCCGAAGGTGTGCACCTCCTGCCTGCCCACTCCCGAAGGCAGTCTAAGTCCCTTGGCAACATTCTCCCATGCTTCCCGCTGCTCCCTGGCCCCTCTCAGATTTCTCCCTTTGGAAGTCCTGGCCATACTGCTCATGCTCAGTTGTAAAATGGAAATGAATAAAACTACCTGGCCCTTCCTGCTTCACGTAGTTGCTCTGAGGGTCAAAGAGATCCAGTAGGTGGAAGTTCTCTGACCCATAGAAAGCTCGAAAAGCCCATGTTATCAGAAACATTGATGTTGATTCCTAAGTTCCTGTTGCAACTCGTGCATGTTGTGCCTACTATGTGCCAGGTAAAACTGACACAGTCCTCGCTGATAGAGAATGGTTACAATCTAGCGTTTCCTTCACTTGTCACTACTATTGGTGTTATTGATTGAGATAAACTATACATAGTATATCAGAGCTGGTTAAAAATATGGTTTGTATATAAATGGTAAAAATATACTACAGTGAAAGACACATTGCCATTAATCCTCCTCAAATACTCCCCCCACTTTGAACACACGCGTCTCATCATTGTTGCCACGTTCTCAAGCAGTTCTGGAAGTCTTATTTCATGGCTTTATAAGGTGTGATTTAAAAAAAAAGACAGTGAATACTGCTGTCCAGGGCCGTGCAATGGAAATCATGCTCTTAAAAATATTAGGGTGTATCCTCAACTACCGTCTTCAGTGGGTCTGATATGGTTCACTTCCGGCTCTTCCCTAAGTCAAAAAGACCATGAAAAATTAACATTTTGCATTGATTCTGGACATCAAGGCAGCCGGGACAATGTAACTGAGGACACTCACAAGAGAGGACACCCAGAACTGCTGGAGAAAAGTGGCCAGAGAGACGGGATGAGTGAGGGAAAGGATTTGAAGGGGATAAAGAGCAACATGTCTTTTACAGTAATACTTTTCTAACCTTAAACATTGACTGTCTCTTCAGATCACACCTCAAAACAAATATTAACGATTGCTATTACAGAATGCCTGCTGTAGATTAGATGTTTAATTTTTAAATAATAATAGCCACTTTGAACGCCTGAGTGTTTTGCCAGTATTATGTAATTAATTTAAAACAAAGCAATAGGCAGTTATTTGCAGTGAAGCCTTTGAAATTGAGATCATAAAGATACTAGCTGAAGGCCTGTCCTCAAAATAACCAGCAGAGTCAAGGGCTAGAAATCAGCACTCCTTCCAGTATACCGTGAAGAACCACGCTATTAAAAATTTTTGTTAGGCTTCAATTTGCTGGCTGCTGTAGGGAGTAACCTGGAATTTAACATGTGAAAAATGTAACTTAACATCACCTTGACTTGTGCTTCATTCAAAATATAACTTTGTATCACTTTCTAGGATTGATACACTTTGAAACACAGTAGGAAAGATAATAATTATTAGGAACACCCTCTTTTACTCTCAGCAGTACCCAAATTTGAATAATAAGTCTTACAACCACCCTACCCCATAGATTATAGGAGGAAGGCAAATAATCCCATATTCTCTGAAAATAAAAAGGGAATGAGAGTGCTGTACGAATCCTGTTAGGATTCACTGTCTGGACATTGGACAAAGTATATGCAACAACTATTTTTATACAATGGGCAGCTCAAGACCAGGAGATAGCCACAGTGTTGGCCCCAGAGTTCTCCCCAGAGGCATTTTCCAAACTTCTATAAAGAGATGGAGAATCCAGCAGAGCAGCTCAGTCTCATCGAACCGAGGCACAGGGTCAGATTTCAGGGAGGTTTGCTCAAATGAAACATCAAGCCCTGCAAAGGAGGGAGGTGGACAGTGAAAGGGCAGTATAAATCTGCAAGGCTCCCGAAGTCTTTGGTGGCAACACACAGGGTGGGACTCTGCAAGTCCCAGCAAAGAAGAACAGCAGGGATGCCAAGAGCTCAGGAGCTGCAGGAGCTTCACACACTGGGGCATGCTGAGTTCTCTGGAGTTGCAAGAGCTGTCACAAGACCAAGAGCGTTTAACAGCACCCCACGAAAGGCACACCTAAGAGTTGGTTTAAAGCAACCGAAGAACAAAGTCATTTTCCTAGTGGGCCCTAATAAAAAAATTTAAAGTCTTCACCAGATAAATCTGACCTATCTGATAGAAAACAAACCACCTGTAAAAACAGAAGTTAATATGCCTTAAAGGAGAGCAACAGGATCCAGTCTTTCAAATCTTTAGCTTCTGCAATCTCCACAGCACAATTTGTAAACGGCTAGGCTGTAAAGCAGCAGGAAAATCTGACCCATAACCTGTAGCAAAAGAGGCAGTGGAACAGATCTGATCCAGTATTTGAGAAATGATGGGAGAAGCAGAAAAGAACTTAAACATATTATTAAAAATTTCAATGATTTAAAGCAAACTATTGGTACAATGAGGAGACAAATGGAGATTAGAAAAACAAAACAAAGACAACCTCTATATATTAAAATATAGCTTCTGAAATGAAAAAAATACTGCATGAGTTTAGTAGAAGATTAGATAGTATGGAAAAGGATTGCTGAATTTAACATTATATAACTTATCCACACAAGAGAAAAAGCTTTAAAAACTTAACAAAGCTCAAGGGAACTATGAAAAAACATCATGTAGTAAATGGACTGGAAAGAAAAAAACAGAAAGTGAGAGAGACTAAAAGCTGGTGAGTGGCTGGAAACTCTTCCAAATTAATGACAAACACTAATCGAGAACCATAAAGCATAATGAGTTCCAAGAATAATCACCAATAATCACATACATCAAGGTATATCTTAATCAAGTTGCTGGAAACTAATAATAAAAAGACTATCCTAAAAGTAGTCAGGGGGGAATGTAATGTACAGAGTTTTTCAGATAGAAATCATGCTAATTTTTAACATAAACAATGCAAACCAAGAGATAAAGTATGATTTTTAAATACTAAAAGAAAAAATGACTATATCTATAATTAGAGCTGTACTCAATTATAAATTTATAGCTGCCTATATTTATCCACATCCTAGTTCATTCTATGGTTATAACTATTTTATTCTGTACCAGCATAAACTATCCTTCAAAGGTAAACACAAAATAGAAACATTTTTTTAGACAAGCAAAAGTTGTAATAATTGGTTGCCTGCATGTGTACACTGTAAGACATGATAAGAGGAATTGCTTCATTCAACCTGAAGGAAATACTAGGGGAAAACTTAGGTCCACACAGAGGAATAAAGAGCATGAGAAATGATAATGCTCTTTACACGTGATATGATCATATTATTTACTAACATACAAAAATATTGTTGAATTATGCATCATTTAATACCCATGACAAGTGAAAAGTGAATATTGTGAACCCTAATGAAATTAACAGCAAAAGGTATAATTCATAAGCCAATAGCTGATATAATGTAAAACTAAAAATAGTCCAAACCAAGCCAACTTCAGGTGAAATTAACAGAAACAAAAGATAATTGGCTTAGGAAATTCAAGATAAGACACCAAATTCTACACACACACTCCTGAAAAAATAACTCTAAGAAAATGAGGAATAGAGGGTAGCTTTCTTTACCTGAAAAAGGGCACCTCTAAACATTTTTTGCTAACATAACACTTTATCATAGGGTCCTGAACAAGACAAAGATGTCTATTCTCACCATTTGTAGTCAGTATTATATTAGAAGTCCTACCCACTGCTATCAATTAAGAAAAAAAAAAGGAAGTAAAACTCTCTCACAAACCACCTCATATACATAGGGAAAATTTAAAGAATGTGCAAGGGAAAAAAGAGAGAGGGAGACAGATTGATTGCTAAGATCAATAAATTTAGGAAAGTTATAGGCAAGCTTCATGGTCAATGTATTTATTTATTTTTTCCCCTGGTACCAGGGATCGAACTCAGGACCTTGCGCTTGCCAGGCAGGTGCAGTACCACTGAGCCAAATCCCTGGCATGGTCAGTATACAAAGGTAGCTATATTGTTATTCATATACTACAGAAAACAATCAAAAACTAAATTTAAAAATATAGCCTTTATAAAAGTATAAAGCAGTATTAAATACATATAGATAGATTAATAAAATACATTCAGAATCAGTATAGTAAAAACAATGGCAAAAAAACAAACCAAAACAAAATGCCCCCAAAATAATAGAAATTGAAGAAGATTTAAATGTTCAGGCTTTGGAGTCCTCTGTCCTACTGAGATGTCCGTTTGCTACAAATTGATCTGTATATTTCAAATGATCCACATGAAAACCAAATCAGCCTTTACAAAGGGAAATGTAAAAACTATTTCTAACATTTATTTGAAAAATGCAAACTAATGAGGATAGCCAAAGCAACTGTGAAAACGAGCTAATTCACAGGATTTTAATGCCTGACTTGAACATTCACGGTGACACTCCAGTAAACGGGACGGAGTGGCCTGTGGTAAGGACAGGCGTACAGGTAAATGGAAGGGAGAGAGTGTCTGTGTGCACTGGATCACATGTGGAGTCCACGCTGGGCATAGCAGAGGATTGGTGTCAGAGCCTCCTATGGATACCACGTTCTTGGATGCTGAGATTCCTTATAGAAAAGGCACATGTCTGCATGTAACCTATGCATTCTCCCCCACACCTTAAATCATCTCCAGATTATTCATAATACCCGATACAAGATATGTTACAGTTGTTATACTGTTTAGGGGATGATCACATGTTGGTACATACTCTCCATCCTTAGTTGAATGCACAGATGCATAACCTAAGAATACAGAGGGCCAATTATATACATATATGTGTTCATATGTGTGTGTTTTCATTCGTGTTCAATTGACTTCTTTTTTTTTGGTACTGGGGATCCAACTCAAGACCTTGAGCTTGTGAGGCAGGTGGTGGTACCACTGAGACAAATTCCTGGCTCTGTTCAATTGACTTTTAAAAAGAGGACCAACATAATTCAATGGGAAAAGCAAAATTGTTTCAACTAGTGGCTGCTGGTGCTAGAATGAGTCTGTCCCAATGGGAGAAAATGAACCTAGATCACAACCTCTCATTATACATAGAAATAAACTCAGGACAGATCATAGAAGAAAATCCTCACCACCTTAAGGTAAACAAAGGTTCTCCCCCTCCCTGCCCCAGTACAGAAAATCAAACCTATGACCCAATATATGCACTAGGCAGGCATTCTACTACTGAGCTATATCTCTAGGCTTCCAACATTTCTTTAAGAAGATACAGAAAAATATTGACAAAGTGGATTTTCTCTAACTTAAAAACTCTGTTCTTTAAGATACACTGTTAGGAAAAGGGAAAGGCCAGTCCCATATTGGGAAAAAGTATTTACAGTGCCTATATCTGACAAAGGACTTCTGTCCAAAATAAATACAAAGGACATGACTCATAATAAGAAGGTCAATAATTTAAAATGATTCAAAGACTTGAACAATCACTTCACAAAGGGGGGTGGGGAGAGAGATCCTATTATACCTACATACATACTATTGTTAGCCATAAGCACAAGGAAAGTTGGTCAATATTTAGGGAACCAGAGAAATGGAAATTAAAATGCATTTACAGATGCCAAATCCTCAGGAGGATGTGGAGTAATGGAAAGTCTCATACACTTTGGAAAACAACTTGGTAGCACCTTATAAACCTGAACATAAATATCCCGAGTTCGATCCCCAGTACCCCCCAAAAAAATGCAGAAAGAGGCACCAACAAGGTAATTAATTGGCTGGGGATTTACCTCAGTGGTTCCGGCGCCTGCTTTGCAAGTGCAAAGACCTGAGTTTGATCCCCAGTACCAAAAAAACAAAAACCAAACCTGAACATATACTTGACATGCATACAAGTCCACTCGTAGCTGTTCACTCAAGAAAAGTGCAGGCATTGCACATGTACCCTCACACCCACTTTAGTCCTAAGAGCCTCAAACTGGAAGGAACCCAAACACTGTTGTATTGTGAGAATAAATAAGCAAACTGTGCTTCCCTCATATCATGAACAAACTCTCATCGACAAGGGCAAAAAAGATCAAACTCAAAGCTATTATGCTGACTGAGAGCAGTCAGACGCAGACACAGTCCATTCTGTACTATTCTTTATATCCAGCTAATTGGGTCTATAGCTTTGGAAAGCAGTTATGTGGCTCCCCAGAGTGAAACAGGAAAGAGGTAAATGCACTCTCTGGGAGGGGTGCAAGAGAATTTTATAGGGTGACAGAAATGCCCTGCGTTTTCACTGAAGAGGCAGTTACACAGGTCCACAGAGTTCTCAAAACTCGAAGGATTGCACCTTTAAAACAGATGTATTTTACTGTATCAAAACTATTTCTTAGAAAACTTGGTGTTTTTTTAAAGAAAGGAAAGAGAAAGTGGGAAACATTTCATGAAACTTTATGCAACTATTAAAAAAGAACAGCATAGGAAAATAGTTCCCAATGAGAAGGTATAAAGACAAGAGAAAACTGAAAGTTGTTTGACCATACACTTCATCTCATTTAAACAACAACAACACAGTATGTGTAGCATTCATATAGCCTTGCCTTAAGATGATTCATCTTAGGATAGTTTTCAACTTTAAAAATCCACAAGCAAGATGCATTTAGTAGAAATCACACTTCAAATTTTGATTTTTTTTTTTTCCACAAGCTGGCAGAATTTGGTGTGATGCTCTTGTGTTGGGTGGGGCCAACCAGCTACAGCGCCCAAGCAGCCCTCAATAAGGAGGTTACACAGCAGCTGCTTGTGTTGCTGTGCTCTAATATTCAATAGGTTAAATTGCTTAAATCCCGTGTGTGTTGTGGGGGGTAATAGGGATTGAATCCAGTACCTAGCACCCTTTTTCTTCTCTCTCTCTCTCTCTCTCTGTTGCTCTCTCTCTCTCTTTCTTTCTCTCTCTCTCTGTCTTCCTTCCCTCTTCCTCCTCCTCCCCCCACCCCCAATAATTTAATACTGGGTCTTCACATTGAACTACAACTCCATCCCTTTCTTATCTTTTTTTTTTTTAACATTTTGAGACAGGGTCTCACTAGGTTTTAAGTATCCCAGGCTGGGCTTGAATTTGCAATGAAATCCTCCTGCCATAGATTCCTAGAGTTCCGGAATTACAGATATGCTCTACCATATCTAGCTTGTAAATGAATTTATGATTTAGGATATTTTCAATTTATGATGGGTTTATCAGGACATAACCCCACTGTAAGTGAAAAAGCATACACATTCTCACACACACATGCACATATACACCGTATGTGTGCCTATGTACACCCAGAGAAAATTGTTACACTTGCAGAGAAGAGTGTGTCAGTAGTAGCATCAGAGAGGTGGAGAAGTTTTTAGCTTTACTTTGTGCCCTTCTATATTTCTTCACATTTTAATGAGTTAATTTTGTATTTTTTAAATAATTAAAAATTTTTTTTCACAAAGCCCTGCTTCTTCTCTCAAATGATCAGAGAATACAGTAAAATAGGATGCCATTTAGTTTTCTGAGCATTTTTATTGTTCATACTTAGGAAACATGCAGAAGCCTCTACTTTTTATTTAGCAAAATACATGATATGAGTCTCACTCTCCCGGGTACCTCATATACATGGACTCACAATTTTTGTTCTTTGGCGTGCCATCCACTTCACTTAGAATGACGTCTTTCAGGTTCCTCCCTGCATGTTGTAGCAGGTATCAGGGTTTCACTCATGTTTAAGGGTGACATACACATGCACCCTGCTACGTGTGTCCTTTCACACAGCCACAGGCACTTGGGTGGCTCCCACCGCTTGGCTATTGTAGAGAGCGCCGCTATGGAAATTGGCCCAAATTCCTGCTTTCCATCATCATTGGGTACCACCTGGAAGGGGAATTGCTGGTTCTATGGTAAGGGTATGTGTGACTTTTTGAGGAGCTGCCGCGCTGATTTCCACAGCAGCTGTACCATTTTAACTACCGATGCAAATTTGTTCCTGAGTCTTCAGTTTTATTTGTACTCATGATAGCTAATCTAATGGATGTGAAAACGGTAACTCATTGTGTTGGCTCACGTATCCTTAATAGCAGCATTCCCTGTAGTTATTGGCCATCTGAATGTAATTTTGTGGACAAATGTGTATTTAAGTGCTTTGTCCACTTTATTTTAGGTTGCTTGTTTCTTTGTTGTTGAGTTTTAGGGGTTCTTTTTATATTCTGGATATAAGCCCTTATCAGATATATGATTTGCAATTATTTTCTCCCATTCTGTGTGTAGCCTTGTAATTCTGTTGACGGTGTACTTTACTGCACAAAAGTTTTTCATTTTTACAAAACTCAAATTCTCTTATTATTTTGTTGCCTGTGCTTTTGTGTCATATCCAAGAAATTGTTGCCAAACCCAATGCCGTGAAACTTTTTGCCTATGTTTTCTTCTAAGAGTTTTATAGTTTTAGCTCTTCCGTTGAAGTCTTTGATTCATTGTGAGTTGACTTTTGTAACTTTTTTTTTTTTGAGACAGGGTCCTGCTATATATAGTTGGCTTGAACTCATAATGTAGCCCAGGCTGCCCTTGAACTCAAAGCTACTCTCCTACCTTAGCCTTCCAAGTGCTGGGATTACAGGTATATGCTACCATGCCCAGCAACTTTTGAATATGTTGTAATCTAAGAGCCTGACTTCATTCTGTGGCATGTGAATATCCAGACTTCTCAGTATTATTCGCCGAAAAGAATGTCTTTTCCCCTTCAAATAGGCATGGGCACTTGTTGAAAATCACATAACCAAATATTCTTGGATTATTCTTTTCCATTGGCTCAATTTGTCTTATGCCAATACCACATTGTTTTTATTGCTATAGCTTCTCAGTAAATTTTGAAATCAGGAAGCAAAATATGTATAAATAATTTTAAAATACAAACTAAAATAACTAATGAACACTTACTGAGGCCTTACACTCAATAAATTGATCTGAACATTCTCTGTGTGAGCAACTCAAGGCCTCACAACAGTCATAGGCGTCACTATACACAAGAAAACAGGCACAGAAAAGCAATTTTTTTATCTGAATAATTAAGTAACTTTCCCAAAGACTTCTAGTAAATAGAGTCGGACTCAGAAACAAGTTCAAACAGACCAGAAGCAGGAATAAACTCTTATGGGGCTGGGGATTTGGCTCAGTGGTGCCGCCGCCTGCCTCACAAGCTCAAGGTCTTGAGTTTGATCCCCAGTACCAAGAAAAAAATAGAAAAAAGAAAATAAATAAGTTCATGTATTAAAGCACTTCTCCTACATTACAAATTTTAAAAAAAAACATTTAGTAGGCTTTATCATGACTTATAATCACAAATTTTGAAGGAGAATTTATTGAATTTTAAAATCATGTGAGTAGTGTAGGAAATGCAGATCCATTTTATAAAGGCTACCTAAATGTCCCTATAAATGGTTCTACTCTGAGTCTAGAAAGAAAAGACTCTAAACATTCAAAGCACTATTATTTTGTCTATATCCAAACAACTGGGTGCAACAAAGGTACAAACCTCTTTGTAACCTCAGGAGGCTGGGCAAGGGGATGGGAGGGGAGGCACAGAGGGTAGGAGGACAGTTAGCACTGGCACCAGGAGGAGGAAAGACGGCCAAGCACGGCCTGCACATAGAGCCCTGTGTGAGTCAACATGAGACACACCATATTTCTGATGAGGTCTTCACGCCTTCCTTGCCTTCAAGTGAAAACTGCAGGCATGAAATTCCTTTTTTGTTAACGTTAAGATATGGTAATGCCAAGCATTCATGACCGTAAGCATGGAAAATTGATGAAATTACAGTCTGTTCAGGGAAATAATATGGCGATGAGGGAAAGAATCTTTGCCTGTGTCAGGATCCTGGTGGCAGCTTTTTAAAACAGGTGAACATTTTCTTCCCTCTCTGCTGAAAAACATCCCTTTGTTTGATATGCCAAGTAGATGTCCGCGGAGAAAGGTCAAAGGAAAACAGAGAATGACACAAATAATTGAGATATTTTTAAGGGCATGTAAGTCAGTGAGCATTTCATTAGTATCATTTCAGCAATTTTCTGCTCTCCAAGAAGTAGCCAAATTGAAATCATATCCTTCTACTTAATGAGCAAAAGAATGTGATTATGTTGCCATAACATGAAGATTTGAGACGGTCATGTGACAGGCATCAAGTGAAGCAACTTTAATCTACTTAAAACTAACCCATTTCTTTCCCATGATTACTTTTTTCCATAGAATGCATTAAAATTTCTTTTTATGAATAAATAGTACCCACAATCAATGTTCAAAGGAATGAATTTTAGTATATGCCAAACTACAGTCTCAAACAATTAACTTAGCATGCGTGTATCTAATCCAGAGCACTGATTTTCCATCTTAAGTACATTAATTGAATTACTTAGTTACTGCTGCTTAGTAAGTCCAAACTTTGGGATTTAAATCTTATCCACTTTCTAAGAGCTGAGATTATAGGCCTGCACAAACACACCTACCTGGGACATATATCCTTAACATCACAAATGCTTAGGTCCCCAAGTGAACCAGTGACACTATTATTTCACAAGAAACAATTTTGTTTTGACCATGTGGTCTAACAGCCAGTAAGGAGGATCCTAATAACAACATACAGCAGACCCACGACATTCAGTTAGAAGTTGATTTTCATTCCTTAGGTAAATGAGTCTCAGAAAACCAGGTTTTTTTGGAAGGCTGACCTTATGGCTTTTTGTTTTTTCTAGGGAACAGGGATTGATCCCAGACCCTCGCACATGGCAGACAGGCACTGTCACTGGGCCATGTCCCCAGCCCTATGTGATGAGCAACTTGAGAAATTACAAGATACCTCGATACCTGCTCTAAGCCCTTCTTTGGCATCTGCTTCTCCCAGCATTCCCTGCCTGCCAAGAAATGCAGCTCTGTTTCTAGATTCCTGTTCCACTCCAATCTTTCCTTCCTCGCTAGCAGGAAATTTAGGCAACTGTAAAAATGTTTAGGCCAGAAATTTTTATTTCAAAATATAATTTTTGTGATGATTCTGAAAAGAGATGCTGCTTACTTTCAAGTGCTCAGAACATGATGTCATTTACTCCATTTCTTTGGATTTATTATGTCTTAAATGTACAGAAAATATCTCTATATCTACTATTCGGTTCTATCTCAATCCCAGGATGATTGTCATATCTGCTTTATATTTCTGTTGAAAAAACATTACTGATACACCTGCCTCTCTCCCTTCTATCTCCTGCCTCTTCCTTCTGCCTGGAACTCCCTACGCATAGCGATGTCTGAGCAGTGGTGGTGAATCTATGCTACGCCTGCTGTTGTTTTTCTTTTAAAACAGAAGATGTTAATGAGTGAGTTCTTTTTTCTAAACCGAAACTTCAGTATTCAGGTTTAATTGCAGTGTTGGCACTTTGCAATAAATAAATGGGATTGAGGCTATAGTTTGGGCACTTGTCTTTGAAAGGTTTGCCATCTCTGGTCTAGAGGTTAAGTCTCGGTCCCTGTCAACAGCTACACATTCCTCGCAGATTTTCTGAGCCATTCTTAAAATCCGAGGAGTCCCAGGACAGAACAGCCGGATCTGATCATCTTTGGTGTGCATTACAAGGGGGACACACTGTCTGTAGAGATTTTTAAAACAACAATAAGACCAAGGACGGGTGGGTCCAGTTTTTACTGACACCAATTCTAAACAGTGTTGGTGACAATGTAATACTTCCAAGGTAGAAGGTGGTGGTATGGGGGGTGTCTTTTATTAAATTCCAACAGTTATAGTTACTGTTGAGTCTTAACAAAAATATGTAAGTTTCAAATGTATACATTTTTATTACTTTTTCTTCTCTTTTCATTTTATTTCTTTGAGACACAGTTTCACTGAGTTGCTCAGGCTGGTCTCGAACTGGCAATTCCCACACCTCAGTCCCCCAAGCAGCTTGAGTTACAGATATCCACCATTATGCCTGGCTTAGCTCTTACTCTTTACGAAGCACTGTATTCTATGGGGAAGTCAAGTCAGAGAATGTTTATTTATACAATCTGTCCTTCTCCTCCCCCATAGGACACTGGCAGACTCAGCTGTAACATTCATCCCAAGAATGGTTTTTTTTGGCACAGGGGATTGAACTCAGGTCCTTGCTCTTGCGAAGCAGGTGGTAAAATCACTGAGCTAAATCCCCGGCCCTGGAGTTTTGTCTTAAATTTAAAACAATGAAATTATGACTTCTAAAGTCTAATATTTTTCTTAGTAAGCGTAAATTATAAATAATAAATATTTTACTAAATTTAAGTATCTTTAAAATTAAAATGTATTCTTTTTAACTGTTAATTTTTATTTTTATCTGGGCATAGTATAGGAAAAGCTGCTCACTTCAAGGCAGACAGGAAGTGGGAAGACAAGGGAGGGGCCAGGAAGGGAGATATGACCTTTTAGGTCTTGCCGTAGTGACCCGCCCTTCTAACCAGGCCCCATCTCTTAACATTGAGTCAGCTGCATGGCCCCTACAATAACCACCCAAAGCTCCCACCTATGAGCTCATGAGGCTTTGGGGTACATCTAGGTAAAAATCATGACATTCTGCCCCTGGCCCCCTAAAGACTCAGTATCTCTCTGTATGTAAAATAAATTTAGTTCACCTCTCAGAGTTGCCAAAGCTTTCACAGATCCAGCATCACTGAAAAGTCCAACAAAAGTCTCCACTGAAATTCAAAGCAAACTCTTAGCTGTGAGCTCAAGTAAAAATAAAAAAGAAAGTTAAACATGGCTGACACACAGTGGCACAGAATAAACAAGCTCATTCCAAAAGGAAAAAACAAAAACAAAAACAGGAGGATAGAAAGGAATGGGGCCAAGGACAGACCACAACCCAGTAGAGTAAATATTAGAAATGTCCTTTCATGTTGAGCATCCACAGCAAGTTATAGTGGGACAGCTCTCCAAAGGGCTTGCGTGGTTCTGCCCCTACTGCATTACCAATAGTTATAGCCTTCATATCTTCTCTCTCTCTCTGTCTCTCTCTCTCTCTCTCTCTCTCTCTCGTAGAAAAAATGTATTGAGGGAAAGGAAGCTTCTGTTTAAGAGAGACAGAAGGGGGATAGGACAGTGGGTTGCCCGCTCACTCCGCCTCTCAAAGATGTTTTATGCAGCAAAGCCATGCAGTGAGGAGGGTCACATCTTCTCTCTTGAGCTGACTTTTCCCCAGTGTTCCTTGCTTCTCTAACTTCCTGAAGTTTCCGCTACACTTTCAACTTGACTCTCACAGCTCCATACACTGCCCCTCAGCGATATACTGCCTGACCTCCCAGACCTTCTAAATCTGGGTAGAAGACTCACTGACCCCACAACTCTTATATTCGGCATGTCTGTAAATCCGGAAACACATGGATGATGCCAAGGTCTGCTGCCAGCTCAAACAGTAGCTAGACTCTCTTGGGTCATGGCTCCAGAGGCTATTGTTATGGCTTGTGTCCAGATGTCCCCCCCCAAAACCTTATGCATTCATAGGCTTTACAGAGGTGGCTGGGTTAGGGTATGTGCTACTGGGATTATGCGTGTGTGATAATTAAATCAGTTTAGCATAGTTTTGGGTATAGATAATGGAAGCCCCACCCTTGGTATGGGTGGCAACACCCCAAAACACTAGAAGCCTGAATGGAATAAAATGGAATGATGGAGGGTCAAGGATTTAGCTCAGTGGTTCCAGTGCTGCTGCTTGCTGCTTGTTGTTTCTTACCTGCCATGTCATGAACTATTTCTCCTCTGCGATGCCCCCTGCTAGTCCACCTCATAAAGGCAGGACAGCAAAGCATGGCCAAAACACACAGGAGCGGGCTCCTATGCCCTCAGAGGACAGATGAAGGTGAACAGGAGTCCCAAGCATGAGCAGGTCTTAGCTCTGGGGAGGAGACACGAGGGAGGGAAAAGCATTTCCGATGGAAGGGATGGAACCTATGAAGGCCTGGTGACAAGAAAGGCCAAGCAGGCTTGGATATTTAGAAGAAAAACAATGTGACAGAATCAGAGCAAGAAAGAGGGAGAGGCATAGGAAAGGAGCAGCTAGGAGTATAGGGGCATTGGAGGTGGAAGACTGGTGCTCACAGGAGACATCGAGGACGGAGACTTAGTGGAGGATCACTTGTGAAACTGGCGCACAGCACAGACGGTGCCTCTGTGGAAGAGTGCAGTGTTCAACGAGTCAGTTCTGATATTTAAAGGACTTGCTGGAGAAGGATGAGCTACAAAGGAGACCATGAAGGAGCAGTCAGAGGAGAGGAAACCATACATGTTCTACTCTGGAAGCCAAGGGAAGGGATTCCTTTCAGCAATGTGTGCTCACAGAATTAATGCTGCTGAGAGGTTGAACAAATATTAAACTGCTCATTGGAGAAAAATGTGTTTTGGATTTCATGGTCCAGAGGTCGCTGGTGGCTTCATCCAGCCCTATTTTGATGGAGTGATGCAGGCAGGTGCTAGACCGCAGCAGTCGAGAGGTGAGAGGAAGGTGAGAAAACAGAGGCAGAGAAGGTGGGCAGAGATTCTGAGACGTCTGACCGAGAAGGGGAGTGGGAATCAGAAGCTGGAATGGGTGGGGCTGTGCTGTTGTCAGCGATGGTGGCGGCGGTGGCGGTGGTGGTATACAGGGGGCAGAGAGTTGAGCACATCTATATACAGACCCTCCTCGCTTAACAACTGAGTTTAGTTCCTGTATCTAGGTCTTTAGTTGAATTGGTCGCTGAGTGAGGAGTTGTATATAGTAGGTACATTACAATACTCAGAACACAGAAATGGTCAGAGGAAACTCCAACTTGACGACTTTGCTTCTATTTGCATAACTCCTATATGCAGTACTGTAATGGATAACAGAACATAAAGCTACAGCACTACACTGTAGAAACCACCACGAGGCCACACTGCTGCTCACGCTCCTGTATCACAAGTTTGAATGTAGATAAAAAGTCAAGTCATTAAACAGGGAGGTGGTTAAATGAGGAATATCTGAAAGAAAGAGAAGATCCGAGGGACAGAAATTGAAAATCCAAGAGCAAGTAAAGGAGAAACAATAAGCATATTTTCCAAGGTGGCAGACGAAACATTTCCTGACAACTACGAAAGAGAGGGAAACTGAATACACAAGCTGGTGGGAGTGGAGGCCTCAGAGCTAGAAGCCGACTGCATGCGCTCCTGATGGCTTCCATGCCGCCCAAGGCGGTGCGATGTGCCGGGAGGGGTCTTTATACATCACTCAGACATTAGCCCCAGGGATCCGAGTCACACACCCTCAGTTCAGTGCCTGACCCGCACATCCCAGTGTTGCACACATTCATCGAAGGGCCACACTCACACGCAACTACAGGTGCGTTTCTGTGTTCCACATGCTCTCATCTCACAGGTGCTGCGCTGCGTGCACATGTGTACACACACAGACCTGCTCAGCTATTCCTACAAAAATGCCTGCCAGATGGGTGGCAAATCCCATTGCAAAATGCAGAGAGGGAGCCTCTGGCACTCTAAGACGGAGGTCCTGGCTCAGTGGTCTTTCTTCCTCCCTCTTTTCTCAGGAAGCTCTACCTGTTCTCTTACACGGCTTTATTCCAACATAGTCCAGCGTGTTTCTGTCCTCTGAGCATGTGGACACTCCCTACAGGCTGTAGTCAGCTCAGCTCTCGCCTCCAGAAACTTCATTTGTAGGCAGTCATTCAAGGAAGAATTTATCCGTCTGGGCCAACCCCAACAGGTGACCCTTTCATGTTCCACTAATTCAATTTGTGTAGAAATAAGCATAGCTCATTGGCCAAATAGCCTTTCTCTTGGCAAGGAACTTGAAACGGCTTGAAGTTGCTAGCTTCATTCCTATTTCCTGCTACAATCAGGAAGTTATATTTTTACCTGATTGGAAAGGAGAAATCTGAGATGAGGAAAGGACTCTAACATACATGAAGTGTCACTTCTTCATGAGAACCTGGAAGGGCACAGAGAAAACTCAAAAAAGGCAGCCAGAGACTAAGTGGTAGGGATCAGAGCCGTGCAGTAGGTTGATCTGGGGCCCGAGGACATTTGCAGTGCGTGGGTCAGGAGAAGGTGAGAATGGAGTTTGGGAGGGTGAAGCTGGATGCTTTATTTGCCATAGGGTCCAACTTCTCCCCTAAAACCCCTGCATTAGTTCCTTCCTCTGCGTAAATAGTTTCAAAGATGAGGGTTGCAGCATTGTATTAAACAGACCCAAAATAAAGGCTTTATTTTTGGCAGGTAGAATTACATCTGTCTCCTTGGACTTCATGAAAAACCCAGTAGTTCTTACCTTAGCTGAACATGAAGCTTATCACTAGAATTTATCCAAAGTTCTGACACCAGCTCAATCGAATCAAAATTTCTATGAGTCAAAGTAAGGCATTCTGCTCCATTCTTCTGTTAGCCTGTTAGGGCTGAAGTGACAAAATACCATTCACTGGATGGCTTGCAGATAGAAGTTCCTTTCTCCAAGTTCTAGGAGATGGAGGTTCCAGATCAAAGTATAGGGAGGTTTGTTGCCCAAAGCCTCTCTCCTTGCAGTTGGCCACCTTCTTCTTTGTCCTCACAACCTTTTCTCTGGGTGCACACATCCCTGGGGCATCTTTTGTCTTGCAAGAATCAGGGCCTGATGCCTCCCGCAAGAGAGAGGTGTCTGCTCTCACTGGTCGGCCCCGTGAGTCGAGTGGAATCATAGAGGTCTGTTCTCACTGGGCTGCTTCTTCCACGGACACACTACTGGAGGGATTGCAGGAAGCCAAGGAGGGCAGAGCACAAGCCAGGAGGCAGGGCTCCAGGTGCTGGCTCCTACATACTCCCTTCACGTGACATATTGTGACACGTGACCCAGAATCGGACAAGCGAGTCTGCCAAGCAGTGCTTTGTCCGTCATTATTCCGAAATGCTTGGTATTTCTGGGCCCCAAACAGTACCTCTCACAGAGGAAGTCTCAGGAAGTAGTGATTCAATGAACAAGTAAGTACATGGAGACATTTAGTTAGATTTGTGTTTGTGTTTGTTTTTTTCTGGTACCGGGGATTGAGCTCGGGTCCTTGCACTTGCAAAGCAGGTGTAGAACCACTGAGCTAAATCCCCAGCCCCTAGATTTGAAATCTATTTAAAACATTATAAGATCAAGTGTAGAAGAGTATGAGACATTTTAACATGCCAAGCCCTTAAATGGATTTGCAACTCGGCATTTTTGAATGGTAAAAATACTTTATGTTTTGTCTTCCGTGTAAACAAAGTTTTTTTGTGTGCTTTTCTGCACTGGGAATTAAACCCCGTGCCTTCACACTGAGCTACATCCCGAGCCTTCTTTTTAATTTTTATTCTTGAAATATTGGAAAGTCACCCAATTGCTCAGGCTGGCTCACACTGTGGAGCCTTCTGCCCCAGCTTCCCAGGGTGTTTTGAGCACAGGCATGTGTTGCCACACCTGTCTTGAACAAAGATTTTTATCAATCGTGATTTCCAAGAATTAAAAAAAAATTACCATTAAACAATTTTGATCAAATTATATATTGTTAATTTAGTCTTAAAACCTGATATTAAAAAGATCACATTTCTTAAAGCAACATTGCTCCTTATTTCCAAGCAAGTTCCCCTTATAATTTAAAAGCAATTTTAGAGGCGAAAGCAGTGGTGCACACCTGTAATCCCAGCACACAGGAGGCTGAGGCAGGAGGATCACCTTGAGTTTGAGGCCAGCCTAAGCTACAAAGGGTGACCCCTGACTCAAAAATTTAAAAAAGAGATTTTATTTGAGAGTTTCTTTTTACATATTTTCCTAGTTTACATTTTTGATATTTTCTATCTTCCCTAATAATTTGTATCTTATTTTTCTTATCATAATCACACAGTATGTAAAGAATATATATCAAAAAATATTTTACCAAGGCTTAGACAGACATTTGCCAGTCTTCTCTACTTTATCCAGCTGTACCATTTTTTTTTTTAATTGAGTTTATTGGTACATTTAGGGATACAGTACAGTTACATTCATTGTTGGGATCATGTACCTTTACATGGCAAGTCTCGATTCTCATTTTTTTCCCCTTACCTCTGCCCTCCCTTCACCCCCTCCTCCCCTCCCCATCTACAAACACTTTATTTTCATCTTTTCATTCTCTCACATTTTTTTCTTTTCCCTTTTTGTTCTTCCCCTACGTATCACACCTTCCCTACACCTTTAGCTCCTTTCCTCCCATTTCTAAAGGTCAGTAATCTTATTAGAATCTTATGCATTGTTGCAGAATATTCACACCAGGGAAACTATTCGGTATTTCCACATGTGGGACTTATTTATTTCACTTAGGAGTATATCTTCAATATGTATCCATTTTCCTATGAATGAATCTATTCTCTCGCTCTTTATGGCTGAGTAATATTCCATTTTATAGAAAAACCACAACTTCTTTATCCAGTTTCCAACGGATGGGCAAATAGGTTGTTTCCAAGATTTAGCTATTACAAACTGTGCCGCTATAAACATGGCTGCACATACTTCTCTGTGATATGATTCTTTTAGTTCTCTTGGAAAGATACCCAACAGAGGGATGGCTGGGTCAAATGGAACCTCCAGTCCAAGCTCTTTGAGGTATCTCCATATTGATTTCCATAGTGGTTGCACTAGTCTGCACTCCCACCAACAATGGAGGAGGGTTCCTTTCTCCCCACAACCCCGCCAACATTTGTTATTGTGTGATTTCTTGATAGCAGCCATTCTTTGTGGGGTGAGGTGGAATCTCAGTGTTGTTTTCATCTGCATCTCTCGAATGACCAGTGATGTGGAACATTTTTTCATTTATTTTCTTGCTGCTTTCACTTCTTTGTATGAGAGATGTCTGTTCATTTCGGATGCCCATTTTTGGATCGGGTCTTTATATTTGGGGGGACTGATTGTTTTGAGTTCTTTATATATCCTTGATAATAGTCCTTTGTCTGAGGTCCAGCTGTACCATTTTTATAATTTATGACATGAAACGGTTTAGGAAACACTATTTTCTAGTTCTCTCAGTAAATGACCAAACCATCCAAATTACTAAGCCAAAAAACCTGGAGTCATTCTGATTACTCTTTGTTCCTCCTGTTACAAATCCAATCCTTCGGCCAGTCCAGCTGTGGCTCCCTTCATACTTGTCCCCTCTCTGTCTACTCCGTCCCCTCTCCAACACTTTTGCTTGGACCATTATCTCTGGAATGGACGACTGCAAAAGATTCCAAGCTGGTCTTCCATTTCTTGTCCTTTTCCAAGTCCTTCTCCACATGGTAGCCAGAGGATCCTCTTAACCTTGATTAGATCAAATAGCCTCTCCCCAGCTCCCTACACCTCTTAAAACCTTCCAAAGAGCCTTCACATAGAACTTGGGTTTCTTCCTGTGGCCCAGAGGTCTCGGCCTGGTCTGGCTCACCACCTTCCTCTCCAGAGTCATCTTCCAGGGCTCCCACAGCATGTCATGCTTAGGTGCAGTGGGGTCCCCCTGACCCCTGGGGAGAGAACAGTCTAGACCAGAGGGCAAGGCCATGGGGACATACCAAAATGCAACCAGATAGAAGAGTCCACAGTTCAGGAGGGGACATCTGAGCTGCAGATTAAGTTAGGAAATCTATTAGCTACAAGGCTAAATGAGATCACCAAGGAAGTGAGCTTAAAAAGAGAACAGGATTAAAGATTGAGTAATGGTGCGGCTCCAACATTTAGAGGTAAGGGAGATGAAAAGGAATCTGATAATTAGCTTGATTGAATCTTTCTATAACATACACTTAGATAAAAACATCACACTACACCTCATAAATATATACTATTATTTATCACTTAATAATTGTTTTAAAGACAAGTCTAAAACAAGCAGTGGCCAGTGGCTTGTTTAAAAACATGTATTTTCAGAAATGACTAGAGTTTGACTCAGTATAAACGTAAGACATACAATCTTTTTCTTAAACAAGGACTCCTATGCTTATCAACAGAGAAGCCTGAAAAACACTATCATAGAACTTGGCCCAGTGGAAAGAATCATCCACGTGAGGCCCTCTTAAAACATACATTCCAGGGACTTCACCCCCAAATATACTGAATCTGAATCCCCAGGGAACTCTGAATTTGGCAGCTCATCTTTCAAGCTTAGTTCTCCTAGGACTTCTTCCAGTACAACACCCAGGGCTCTGCTTTTGAGCTTTTGCATTCATTCTTTCTTCATTTGCAAAGGCTGGTAGACCATTGCTACCCTCGGTTAGATTGGAGAGGGCTGCATGAAGACCACCCCTGCGGTACATAGCACAGACTTGGTAAAGTGTCTGGGGCGCGGACTAGAACTACAGCAGACAAACAGGAATCTCCAGTCTAGACGTAACTGAACAACAGAGAGCTCTCCACACACTCAAATTGGTTTTTGCTTTGTTTTGTGTTAGCAGACCTTCACTTCCCAGAGCACAGCGTCATTTTCTGTGAGCCTCGAGAATCCCACTTACTCTTCCGAAGGGTGCCCATGGTCCCAGTGCGGGATGGTACTCAGCTCCCCGGGCATGGGGCCCACATTCCTTACAACCCAACTTTCACTGTCTGGATTTTCAGATTCTGTGTTCAGACTCTAAATTCCCTTACTTTGAATGTTAAAAACCCTCCCTCTCCTTTGGGTCGAGATGGGAAACTTTCCGCCCTCTCTGACAGAAATCATTCTGGCCACCTGATGCATACTTGGGGTTAATTAGAAAATCCCCATCAAGAGTTCAGAGGCCAATATCAGCTGTCAAAATCCCACATTCCCCTCTTTCCCCTCTTTCAAGTGCAAAACAACCTGTGTCTGAAGATGTGCCCGAGATAAAAGGGCACACACCAGCGCTGGGGGCTTTGACGCAGCCCTATTCACCACCCCGCCACCATGAATACCACAAAATCTCAAATGAAAGTTTTAATCTCCCCACTGCATTCAGCCTAAAGAGAAAAGGGCTTCCTTTTAACAATTTCCCCCCTTAAACCCTTTGTGTTGCAGTGCTCCTGAAAAAAAGCGGAGATTTCACTCTGACCCGGCCAGGGCTTTACGCCAAAGAAAGCATCGCACCCCGAACCCTTTGTGCTGAAATAAGAAGGGCTGGCCGGCCCAAGCCACCGCGCAAAAGCAGCAACCGGTGGCGGGGCGCGGGGGGCAGCGATGCCCGCGTCCCCGGAGACGCCAGGCTCTGCCCTTTGACCCATAAATCGAATAGGACGAGCGCGATTGCGCCGTGAGCCCCGCTGCTCTGCGAAATGGGGTGTGTGTGTCGGGGGGGGGGGGGTCTGTCTGCGAGAGCCGCCAGGGGGGACGAGTTCCCAGGAGGGCCGCGATCTGAACACGCATCAGCCCCTGCAGGTCAGAGGTCCAATTAGGCCCTTTGTTTCCACACTGCAGTCAAAAAGGAGAAAAAAAGAACAACCGCAACATAAACCTCCCCGTAAGGTCAACCTCTCCAGGCAGCCCCTCGGCGAAAACCTCCCCCGGGCGCAGGCGATGTTCAAGGTTGATTTCTTGGAAACATTGCAACCCCCTCCACCACGCCTACCTTTGGGCTCAAACTGGAGGCCACTCCGGGAACCAAGCTCGCGCCCTCGGCCAAAAGCTTGGGTGCAAAGCGCTTCTTCCTCCCAGGAGCCTCCCGGAGGCTTCGGCTGCCTACGCAAACTCGTCCCTTCGCGTAATTAAAAGCCCCTGGCCCGATCGCGGCTAGAGATGCAACCCCAAGCATTTTCTTAAAAATTGTTTAATAAATATGACGTTCCTGTCTTCGTTATTATTATTATTATTTTTTTTTGTCTTCCAAAGAGCTGCCGTAAAAATGTTTGAAATGAGCGTCCGTGTTCACGCAAAGTGCCGGGGTTAAAACCAGCAGCGCAGTTCTGAGCATCGAGCGGCCCCTAGGAGCGCCTTGATTTGTCGTCGCTTGGTTCTGACAACCCACCGGATGCCACATTTTCGGGAGGGTGTCTTTCTCCGGGGGCCTGAGTTCAAAGGCCCTCAGGAGCCCGGCGGTTTGCCGCCCGCTCCTCCACGCGCCCCTTTCCCTGAGTTCCTTTCTTCTTCCACCGGCCACTCCCTTGGCCCCTGCGGGTCGATCATGATTTTCACTGAGGGTCAGAGACAGCGCAGCCCATAACACTTTGCCACTGCCGGTGGCAAACCGTCTTTTTAAAAAAGTCTGTAAAAAGCCTGTTTTTTTGTTTTGTTTTGTTTTTTCCTGCCCAGTTCTATTGGGTGTGCGTAATTCGAGCGCCCGCCCTGTGCGGATGGTTTTAAAGGCCTCACAGTCAGGTTTGGAGAAACAGCTATCAGAAGCGGGTAGGTTGGGGCTACTCAAATCATCTATTTTGTTCTTAAGTGATAAAAAAGCCAAAGCGCATTTAAAATGACTACGTGCATCTGTGTATTTTTTTAAATTAAAAAACACAAATAAAGACCCTAAAATTCCTTCCTTTTCGTTTACCACTTGCTAAATAAACACTCATGGCACACACGCTGGAGAGCAAGAATAAAATAACCATCAAAGCGATGATAATGGTGATCAACTTCTCTGCTTCTGCGTGCCCGCTCAACACTGGAAAAAGAAAATTCTAAACACAACTTGATTAAAGTATTTCCAAGTTCTCTTCCGTTCCTATGTTCTATGAATAAGATTATTTTTCAGTGTGGGATAGGTCAAGTGAGACTATGTCTTTTAAAAACTATATTATCTCGATAATTAAGTGAATCCAGCTAAATTTAATACACACTTCTAAAAAAGTTTTAAAATACAAAATCCTATTTCCACTGCACGAAGAGTGCTTGTATTTAAATGAGCTATGGTGCTAAATCTACACAGTGAAGGAAACTTTACTAATAAGAGCAAACACTCCTTTATTAATCTGTTCTATGTGTATGATTTTTCTTAAACCAGATAGATTTCTTTAAAACTAGGTGTAGCTTTCTAATACGTAAGTTGTATCCCTAATATACCCAAATTAACAATATTCCAGAACCAAATACAAAACTGAGCCAGTTGAGTGGCATTTCTTCTTTCTGTGAATGGGGGGGGTAAAAATGTCATTTATACAAATATTCCATAGACTGTACTATCATCTAGTATTAAAGACACTTGACTTTCCTCATTAGAAAAAATATTACAAGAGACACAAAGCCTAGGAATATATCTTGAGTAATGAAAAAAGTCTACTAGAGATTATAAAAGTATTTTAATACTTCCACTCAATAATGGCAGAAAATTTACATTTTTGTAAAGAGAAAATTAAAATATAAAATTTAATTATTCTATACTTTAACCAAATAATGTTGCCTTTACACAAGTAGATTCAATGTGGCTCCTTAACGAGTCATTTTCCTTTGATTTTGGTGCTTTCTTTGCAAGTTTTAGAAAAAGGTAAATTAAAAAAATAATGAACACAATTGCTTATACATTTTCATTAAGCCAAGGTGGGAATGGAATAAAGTTGTAGCATACGATGATAACTGAATTTTTTTCTTAACATTAAAACCTCCTGCAAAATTCAGCAACTTGCGAATTCCCCGCCTGTCCGCTGGAATAGTAATCCTCACTGTGCCTAAGTGCGGAGGAGGCAGACCTGGGCCATTCCACACGTCACTCTGCCCACCTCGTCCAATTAGAGGATCTTTTCCTTTGTGAAAACAAGGCCCACAGGAGTCACTACTACCAGCGGAGCTTCCCTTTTATGCTCTCAAAGTCAGCAGGGATCTCGCCTCTCCTAATGCCTAAAATCTATCAAGCATATGCAGAGTAATTCACATCACTGCCCCTGAATCCTTTTGAGGCAAATAAACAGAAAAGGCCCCGGGTAGGGAAAGATTACGACTGATCTCAATTTAAACATGCTAACAGTAACCCCACATTATTCCAGATTTTACCCAGCTGTTTTGGACCTTTAGTGAATTTGAACATGGGAGCCAACCTGTTTTAAGGATTAGAGGATGTAAGGGTTCAAAAGGAGTCGAATCCCTTTCTGAACTACATATCTACTACCTTGCTTCTTGCTTGGCAAACTTATAGGTTCAATGACATTGATATTTTTTCCTTGCTCTTTTTCACTACAAAGACCTGGTCTTTTAACATCACTTCCCAAACCAGATCCCTCATTTTCTTAAAAAAAAACTCTAAACAGTATGTCACATAGAGCTGGCTCAAAATCCTCTCCTAGGACCTTGGAATTTATTTCTGAAGCCCGTCATAAACGAAAGAGAACCCTCTTGTTGCAGTTTTACTCTTTTTCTAGGAAGCCGTGGGGAAGGCCAACTATTGCCAGATTTAGAATAGAGTTGCAATCAGTCATTTATCAGTTAATTACTCTTCATAAAAGAGTGAATTTGTTTTGTTCCCTCAGCACTGTAGAGAAAAAGAGAAAGTCTTAAGAAAGCAATGTTTCGTAGAAGCTGATTCTGCAAACTCAGTCAGTGGAGGAGAGGGGAATATTTAAGTGTAACAGGTACAGAACAAAGTTTGAAAGTGAAGGAGTAGAAGGGGGTCATTTGCACACAGTGTCAATGACAGGCAGCTTGCTGGTCAGGAGGAAGTTTGTCATCACAGTTGTACTGAGAAGCTCCATACAAGATACAAAAGAGCTACGGTGATGGTCATCCCTGGATTGTCCCCCATGGTACACTTGGAGTAGGAGCAAAGAAATACTTCTTGAATAGAACCGTTATGTAGGTAACTGTCACGTGAATGCTACAGTGTATGTACTGATCCATTTTTACAGATGAGTGAAATGAGTTTGAGAAGGTTTCATGCCATGCACAGGAATGGAACCAACCACTTGGTAGGCCTGAAGTTCTGATTCAAGCCTACCACACACAGGGCAGTAGGTAGTACAGTCTGTCTTTTCTTGTTCTCTGCTGTGGGATCATTCACTGTAACAAGCGAATAAATATTGACCACACATCTTTTCCTTTCTACCACCTCCCTAGTGGCATTTGGCACATGTGGGGTTCCTTGCCCAGGGTGTCCCAGAATCCAGGCAAGGAGACTCAAGCCCACGCTCTTAGTTTAAAAAAACAAAACAAAACAAAAACACCTCTACCCAGGTCTGGGGACTGAAATCAGAACTTGGGGTCTTGCACATGCTAAGCAAGTGCTCTGCCACTGAGCTACATCCAAAGGACCTACTTTCCTTCCTTCTTTTCTCTCTTTTCTTTCTCTGTATCTTCTCTAATTGCCAAAAAAAGGATTTGGGAGACCTGTAAATTGTGCTATGGTTTGCAAAACAGGTAACCCAGTCAAAAGGCAGAGAATGTATTGCATAAAGTTAACATAACATGAGGATCCTGGTAAATGGGATTTTGGGAAAAGATTCTAGAGGAGCAAAAATAAATCGCTGGCCAGGAGTGATGATAGCAACAAAGATAAAGACATCCTGAACATTGGACTGATCTCCTACACAGCAAAGCATTTGTTCATTTCTTTTCTGTTTCGTTAGGAATACCTGGAAGGAGGGGGACGTAGCTCAGAGGTACAGTGCATGCTTGCCACGTGCAAGACCCTGGATTTGGTCCCCTGTGTCAAAAACAAGTACCAAGGTAGAAAAATGCAATACATGTAAAAGAACAAGTAATGCATACTGTCCATGTAGAAAATTTAGAAACTATTTCAAAATTACAGAATAAAACTAAAAATCACTCATGGTCTCATCACTCAGTCACTATTTTTTTCTTTTTCCTTTCCTTTTTTGGTAAAATGCCTACACATATGCAGGTATAAGTAATTTTAAACAATCAAAATTATGCATAATTTTAATCTAACTTCCTGATGACTAATTACATCAAAGACATATTTCCGTGCCATTAAAAAGTCTTTGCAAACACTCCTCTCAGTGCTACACATGTGCACCATAATTTTTTATACCAATTCCCTATAGCTAGGCATTGAGTAATTCTTTTGGTACTGTAAGTATCGCCACATTGCATAAATATATTGCGTCATTTAAATTTTTATAATTATTTCTACAATGTCATCAAGATTAAATAAACAACATTTTTAAAGTTCTTGATATATAATGTCCTATTGCCTTCCAAAATATCTGTATTCATTTATACTCCCATGAACAAGATACTCAAACAATTTTGCTGCACGACACTGATATTTAATTTTTTTCCTGCAAGCTGAATAGGGGAAATATTAGAAGTTGTTTTTATTGTTAGGTTGAATATTTTAACGTTTCTTGATTTTGTTTGTTTGTTTGGTTGGTTGGTTTTTGGCCATACTGGGAATTGAACCCAGGACCTCAAACGTATTAGGAAAGAATATATCTTGGAATTTGTCTTTTATGAATTATCATCTCTTATGTTCTTTGCCTCTTTAGCTATTAGTATATTTGTCTTATTGATTTTTAAGAACTCTTTACATATTAATAACAGTAAATAATTGCATGAAACTTATTTAGACTTCTTTGTCAAAGCCTAAACCAAATTATGTATTTTTTGTTACATCTTTCCCTACCTCATCTCTGCTTCCAAACTCCAGTCTTTAATATTGAATTACATGTGGCTTGCAACTCTTCCCTGTAATTCTTCCCTGTTTTTCTTTTTATTCTCCATAACAAATTCCCAGAGGATAGTTCACATTTTTCAGTGACTACACAGATGGCCAACTTGATATCTCTGAGTTCTCAGAGTCACTGACTGCGACACAGCTATTTTCCCTGTTAACTGGTGGTAGGACTGGGTAGGGACCAGCCCAGCCTCCTCGGCTATCTGGGGGTTATACTCAGAGCACGGTCAGGCTTTCTGATTCTTCTGAGAAGCTTCTGCCACTTCTCACATTAGCATGTTTACATGGAGATACACCCTGACCTTCTTGCAGCATTTTTGTTTGTTTGTTTGGTACCAGGGATCGAACTCTCGTCCTTGTGCTTGTGAGGCAGGTGGCAGAACCACTGGGCTAACCCCCTGGCCCAAGCACTTTCTTTTAGTTTTTTTAAATATCCAAGAAACAATTCAGAGACCTAGTATCTAGAAATAGAACAGAGGCTGAAATTTTGAATTTTTTGATAAACAAAAATGAATTTTTTTGTAATTCTATTTAATGACCTTTGTCTTTAAAGAAAAGGATATCACATAGCCCCAAAACTTAGTTTATGGGTTGTCTATATATAAAGCATTTCTAGGAGTCACCCCAAAACACAGCACAAATCAACAAAAATATGAATAAAAGTAAGCATCCTTGGGCTGTCAACATTTTGCTCCTTGCAAATCTTGTGACAAAGCCATGTCTTTACAAATTATTTGAATGTCCTAAATGATGACTTTCTCTTTCTTTGTATTAAGAATGGGAATTTCGGGCCGGGGTTTTAGCTCAGTGGTTCCACCACCTGCATTGCAAGCGCAGGGACCTGAGTTCAATCCGCGGTACAAAAACAAAAACAAAACAAAACAAAAGAATTGAAAAGAATGGGAATTTCTTCAATGCTCAACCATAAAACATTTTATTTAAAAATCACTCTAAGCTAGAGACAACCCAGAGATGGACCAGAATCCAGTGAAGTATTGGAAATTAGGTTATTACTTAGCCATCTATCTAGTTGCCTATTTATCACCTCTATATGCAGACAGAAAGAGGCTCATACTTAATTCATCTACAATGTATGATTTTTTTGTGTAATCAAAATATGACTGAGCTGGGAAGAGGACAAGTGAGGAGGAAGAAAGGCCATTTGAAAAGCTGAGATTCGCACATCCTTTGGGATTTGGGCAGGTGTGTGTTTTCGCGAGAGTTACTAGGTCCCTCCAGAGAACAGGCCTGATTTCAATGTTGTGAGCGTTGCTGGACCTCCAGGCCTTCTAAAATGGTCTTTCATTTCCATGTGAATATTGAAAATGCCCCGGTTGGAGTGGGAGGAGTGGGGTACAGACCTCTTTGCGTATATCTCAGCTAATTTATACGCTCTCCAATGGAGGTCATATCGATATGAGGCCCGATCTCTGTCAGCTTTGTGGATCCCTTAACCTGGGAACCTTGAAGCCCATTGAGAGCTATTCATACTTGGCAGATTGATTTCTTCAGTCACTTTGTCATAGTAACTGACAATTCACTACCATCCAAGTGTATCTGGGAGCACAATGCCTACATAAATATTGTTGGCAATCCTGAGCATATCCCTTTGTAGAAACGGTAGGTTAATTTACTTCTGCCACTTGACTTTCTATAGCTATGTGGCAGAAGATCATTTCCACTGGAGCCATGCAGCCGACAGACCCAGCAGGGCTTGTTTCAAAGGCGCACAAAGTTCAGAATCCCCCATGAGTGCAGAATGAAATGAATCAGAGCTTCAAACATAGGTTAATCTGGAAAAAGAGACAGAAGGTCAATAACAACATAAAAAAAAAAAAAAAACCCTTGACAAGCACCAGGTGCAGCCCAAGTCCTAAAGCTATTCCAGAGAGTTTAGGGCAATCGAAATAATAGACCAGGAGACTGTCTCTATTCTAAAACAATAATAATCACACAAGGGGTCAAAAGTCATTGACTCTCCTTAATCCCAGAAGATGCTCTGAAAGGTGTGTTCTGAGCACCGCTGACTCACAGAGCAGGTGTAGGGCATTCGGGGCAGTGTAGAAATCTCTGGGGTGGCACTGGTTTATGCAAGATTTTCTTGCTCCTATCCAGCTGTTAATCCAGCCATAAGTGCATGGCAAGACAGTCACAGTTGCAGAGTTTTGGCCATGAACATTCCTGATTTGATGTCTGTCTATACCACTGCACCATAGTAGCCTCAATTCCTTAATTTTCTGAGCTCAGTTTCACCATGCATAAAATGGGATTGTAAAAGTACCCACTGTCTGGAGTGGCTGAAAGAGTACCATACATCTTCTTTCCATACATCTTTTCTAAATGCCTTCTCTACATAGACATAGCATTTGGGGCTGGGAAATGTTCATGTTGGTTGCAGGAAAGGTCTGTCTTTGCTTTAGGTGCATCCAGTTAGAACAGAAAATAATGTTGCTTCTATGCAAGACCTAATTGCATGAGTCAGCTTGGAAGAGTCAGGAAGGCTTTCTCAGAGGAAACAGCTGTTGAAATGTGAAGGAAGAGAAGTTTACCAAGCAGCCCAGCAGAATGGAGGGATCCCAGGCAGGAGAACAGATTTTATCCCATAATCACCAGGAGCCCTGAAACACGCCTGTGCCTGCTAAGCATTTCTGTGCACTATGGGGCAAGCTCGGTCCCTTCACCGTCTCAGCTAACTGCTGAAAGTATCAAGCCTGTAAAACTGCAACACTCTTTCTGTTGTTGGGGATAATTAAGGCTGACGTCATCATGGGAGTCATTTTCCTCTTAGGTCATTGTGATGGGAAGTGATAAACTATATCTGAGTGTGGGCATGTGGGGAGTGGGTGGTGGGAAAAATCTTATTCAAAATTCTATCTCTAATGAGTTTCTTCATCCCTCTGACCCTTTTTGTCTCTGGTATGTGTGTAAATGACATCTACAAACCTCAGTGTAGGTACATTTGAGGGCATAAGGGAAAAAGTCAACTGCTATCCAAGCCTGCAATTCTATTCTTCCTGTCCCGGAAGTATGTTATCAGCATGCCTCAGAAGTGAGAGAGCTGAGCTCTAAGATGGGGTCCCTGAGCTTCCTGCAATAGGAGATGGGTTGGGAACATGTCCTAGTCCATGTAGAAGATCTGGGGTAGGAGTATGGGGAAGACAAATCCTAGAACTCCAGATGCTGGACTTTACCACTCACCTGCTGTGTGACTTTGGGGCATTCCCTTGGCCTCTGTGAGCTTCAGTTTCCTCATCTGGAAAAAGCGGGGGAATAGATGGTAATTCCCACCTTGCCTGCTTCACAGCGTGGCAGGGTCTAAAACAACCATGTGTGCTGGTTACCTACTGCAGTGCAACTGTTACCCTGAAACATAGTGGCTATTGACTTTGTGTGGGAATCTACAATCGAACAGGGCTTGGTGGGGGCAGCTTGTTTCTGTTCCATTTGGTGTCAGCTGGAGCCATGAAACGGCTGGGCTGGAGCTTCGGGAGGGGTCCCTTCCAGGCTGGCCGTCAGCTGAGTATCTAGTGCTTTCTAACCACATGGTGGTAGGCCGAAGGGCAGGTGATTGCCTGAGATAGGCCAGGCGTGGAGGCGAAGCTCTATATGATTTAGCCTTAGAAGTCACAAACCATCACTTCTGGAATTTTCTCTTGATTACAGCAGTCAGGGATTCAAGGGAAGAGAACATAGGGCCTAACCTTTGAGCAGTAAAGCATCAGTGATGTCATGCGCATTGCTTGCTACCTTTGAAAAGTATAGTCTGCTACTCTGTGAGTAGGAAACTGTTAAGTGCAATATATCGTACTGTATGAGCACTGTTCCTATCACCCAGGCCTTCCACTAGGTGCTCTCTCACAGATTTAAGGAATATTACTGTTATTAAGCATTTTATCAACTCAATATTTACTGCTGCCTATTAAATTCAAGCACTGCCCAAGATGCTTTCAAGCATAGGACCTCGTTTCACCCTTATAATGACCAGGATTGGTGAGCCTCGTGATTCTTATCTTACAGGAACCAGAGGCTCCGGGCATTTAAATGACAGATTTTTCTCATTCTCTCAATCAGTATGTATTGAACTTATACTCTCTGCCTGGCAGTATATTTAAAGTACAACAAGAGTAAGGAAAACAAACATGATTTCTGCCTTGCCTGGTGGAGAGAAAAGTGAAAAGTAAATGATCATAAAATAAATTGATTACCACTGTGATCAACACTATGGCAAGATGACCCCAGGGAAGATTGGAAGTCAGGAAATTGAAAAAGGGACAGTTTAATTCATGCTTGAAGAGAAAGTAAGAATGAGATGGGGTTTGGGGACAGAAGAACATTCCAGACAGAGAGTCCAGTGTGTGCAAAGGTCCCGTGGTAGAGGGAGAAGGGTAAAACTGAGGTGTTGAAATGAGGAGGACTTCGTTATGAGACACAGCTGGGCAGGTAGCCTAGAACCAAGCAAAGCCCTGCCCAATAGTAAGCTAGAAGCTGCAGAGCAAGGATTTGAATTTAGGGTTCCTGAGCACCCATGATAGATTATTCCAATCCAGAATGATTCCCTGCCTTGTATCAGGCAGAGAGCTACCTTCTTGTCATCTCCAAGAGATCATTATATAGCTCTGGGTGAAACATGTGTCCCCACTTGAGTGACAGGCTCTTTTGGTACTGGGGATTGAACTCCGGACCTTGTGCTTGTGAGGCAGGGGGCTGAACCACTGAGCTAAATCTCTGGCACATGGAGTGACAGGCTCTTGACCAGGCCCAAGTTCTCCCTCTGTGATTGATCTCTGTGTAGCACTAAAATGTGGATCCTCAGCAGGTGCTAAGTACTCAGCCAAGTGTCCCATTAGGACAATAGACAATGCAAGCTCCTTTATCAATCCCCCCCATATGGGCGGGGATGCAGCTCGGTAGCACTGTGCCTGCCTGGCAAGTGCAAGGTCCTGAGCTTGATTCTTGGTACTGGAAAAACAAAAGAAAAATCATCTCATATCAACCCCCAAAAGGTGAATGCCTAGGCACTGACTGATCTCAGAACAAGGAGAATCTGGAATCTGAATGGCACTTTCATGTGTGGAACTGAAAAAACACAACATTTTCAAAGCCTCAACCTGCCCTTCTGGGAACTGGGGGAAATTCTGCCTAACTACTCCCTGCTCAATTTATTAAACATTAACAGCACCAGATATAAAACAATACTTCTGTTTGGGCATTTGAAAGAAAGCACCTGATGTCTCTGCTGGAAGCAGTTTACACTGTTGGCAGCGTGGAAGCAAATTTTCTCATTCTCTGTCCGTCTGTCTGCTGTCTGTCTCCCTCTAGTCAAAGACAGATGGCTGGGCCCTTGGACACAAGGAGCAAAACCAGTTCCTTAGGCGTTCTGTAAAATGTACTCTGATTCACACTGTCAGTCAGTTATAGATCTGTTTTATCGTGGTGTCCAGTAACAGAAGAGTGAAACCATGGTCCTCCACACAAATATCTTCTCATGTGCTTAGTCATAAACCACGCCAAAACCCAGCTTACATGAGAAGATTTAGAATTGATTTCAAAGCCGGCTAAAGCATCACAATACTCCAGTCCACCTCTGCAAACTGCTCCAGATTTCTTTCACAGTAACTCCATCGTTGTTGGGGCATCAAAACTATGAGCGTGTTTATCTTATAGCCAAGCTACACCTGGAATTTCCACTCGCACAGAAGGATTGGAGCCTCAGCTACAAGGATAAAACTTAGTGCAATGATTCTTAATCTGGAAACTCTCAGACTTCAGTAATTCTTTCACTGTGAAATGCATCTCTTCAAGAGTGCACACTGATGTGCTTCTGTCTAGGAAATGACAAATCTTAGCATGATCATCTACCTTTGCTGTGCATACATCGAAATTTCCTACCTTGAGTGCCAAAGTAGGTTACATTGGATTGTCCTAGGGTACTAGGGACCTGTTGTGAAAGGTTTCAAAAACAAACTCACAAGGAGATCTCAGGCAGTGGTAAAGTTGTACCTTATAACTGAAAATATCCTGAGAACACTATAAGTACATGGTCCCATTGTTCCCAGTTGTGATGTTTTTAGATGAACCTGCGTAGAAGCTGCCTAATCAACCACCACACTGTTGACCAGATCCTCTAGCTGTGAACTGTAATTTGCATATATGGCAGTCTGGGCTGGGGGAGAGAATTGTGGGGAATGGAGAGAAAACCACCAGTATAGCTGGACATTAAAGGGTGAGGCAAGATGACCACTGGAGAGCCCCACAGCATCAGGCCTTGTACACAAGGGTCTCAAACTTCATATTCTGTGGGCCTTACTTTCCTATAGACTCTACTTCTGGCCTTGTGCCCTCTCTATGACTGCACTCAAACACTCCTTCATAGGTTAGAAATGAATAAATAAATATGTACAATGGGAAAATTAAATGTTATTAAAAGTGATTATTTCCCACGGGGCTGGAAATGTGAAGTTAGGTATTGTACTCATGAGTCCAGCATTCATACTTGCAGTCAAAATATGCATCTATTTATTCATGGTGAGATTGCCCAGGTCCAAAAACACACAAAAAGTTTTCAGGAAAAGTAGACACTGACCTTTTATCCTAAATTCACCGGAAAGCCATGGAGGACTTTCAAGCAGAAGAGTACGAAAAGATCTACATTTTAACAAGATTCCTGCGTCTACTGAATAACAGAGAAGGGCTGACCTGGGCCAGAAAGGAAGGGAAACCATGTAGAGGTGATTGCAGTAGCTCGAGTATGGGACAGTTGGCTGTGTTAGTCACTTTCTCATGACTGTGACTCCATACTCAACACCCACAGTTCACAGAAGGAAAGGTTTATTTTGGCCCACAGTTTACAGAGCTTTTTAGTCCATAACCAGCTGGCTACACGGCAGGGTGGCACGGCAGCAGGCATGGCAGAGGAGGCTTGCTCATGGCTTGGCAGTCAGGAAGCAGACAGAGACCAAGGGAGTAGGAGGGAGACAGACCCTTCCAGGTCACACCACACCGACCACCGACTCTGACCAGGCTTCACCTCCCAACATCACATTGACTATAGACTCATCAGTAGACTAATCCACCAATGAGTGTCACACCCCCATGGAATAATCACCTCCCCAAAACAACACCTATGAGCACAGGAGGCTTTGAGGGGACACCGGCTCAGAGGAAGTGGGTGACATTGGTTTTATTTATTTTCCCTGATACCTAGCAACGACATTGTCCACACTTCTATCACATTAGATAGCATTTTCTATCATCCTCAATAAGTTGCACCAAATACTGCCATGTGATTCCATCCTATTTTATCAAATCAACACGATCCAAGTATTAACATTTTGCAATGTATAGGGAATTCCAGTGGAATGGTAAAAATTTTTAAAGAATTTTGGTTATATCAGCTTGGCTCAATGATACCTTTGGGAATCTAAAACTTCATACTCGAAATAATCGTGCATGTTTGCTTTCTATATGTCTTTTCTTCTTCCTTTTTATTTACTGGCTGTTTAAACTCTGTAACTACCTTAATAATGATTGTTTTCTCATTTGACCCACCAAGCCCAGAGGGATAACAAAAGTTTTTAATTTCTAAGAAGGCCAGTTTAGGGTTCTTTGGATTGGATTCAGGCATTGAAGATTACAGGAAAGGAAACAAGGGATTGGATTACAGGGAACAGCTCTCTAATACTCACCATCAGGCATTGAAATGGCAGCTAACAGAATGGATTGAGGATGGGGCACAAAATACTGTGTTTCCAATTAGATGCAGATTGTGTTTCATTCTGTATGTGTTAAAACCGATTAACTTAAGGTCACAAGTCCCACTTCTCTTATTATGACTCCCAGTAAGAAGAGTTGTCAATCCTAAATTCATTCAATGCAAGAGACCACAATATTGGCTATGCTCAAGCAAGCTGTAAGCAGTGCAAGCTGAAAAGAATTAACCCCACAATTGGTTTGTTTATAGACGTGAATCTGGCTAAAACCTACATGCTGAGGTCAGAGTAATTCCCACACAAAATCCATTCCCACAACTAAAACCTTAACTAGAAAGATAATGTTCTAATTACAACCATATATTTTGCCCATTTTGTTCCTAATTCAAGAATTCTTTGTCTTGTCCTTCACAGGGTTTCCTTGCATTAATTTCCATAGAAATCACAGAACTGCACATCCTCACTGTAGCTTTACCCTTGAAGCTGGCCTTGACCCTAATTGATTACCAATACAAATCAGTGACTTGGATGGTCCAGGGCCTTTATTGGTTGCACCTTGCTTTCTGTCTCTCTTAGTCCTGTCTCTTAGGGTTTTTTCCCACCTCAGGCCTGCACTGTACACTGAGTAGCAGACTGGAGCCTACTGCAGGGGTTTCCAGTAATTCAATCAAATATTTCAGGAGACTCCAGTAATTCAATCAAATATTTATTGCATATCATGTGTGAGGAAGATTTTCACAGAAATGGCTATGCAAAATGCTTCCATTGATCTACATAAAATCTATTGCAGGATAGAAATAAAAGACAAGGAAAGATTTAAAGAGACTTTAAAGAAATAGCTCTTTACTTAACACAGGTATAGTAAATGTAGCACTTTAGAATAACTGAGAGAAGACAAAAGACAAAAATGCAGTCAGTCAACATTTCTGTCACGCAAATTCAGGAGTATTTATGACTTCAGTGATTCAGGAAATATTCATTGGAAATTAAATATATAGTTTTAGGGGAGATACCTGGAAACTATATGCAACAGTGTTAATCAAATCAAACTGTAGGCCCACACAACAAAAACTTAGTTTTATATCAGAATTCTCAAGTTTTAAAAAAATACAGCTGTGTGTGATGATGCATACCTATAATCACAGCACTCAGGAAGCTGAGGCAGGAAGATCACCATGAGTTCAAGGCTAGCGTGAGTTACACAGTGAATGCAAGATCACTCTAGCAAAACACTGTCTCAAAACAACAAAAAAAACAGCAAAACAAAACAAAAAAGATTGAGTAAACCAAATACAACCTAGAAAAGTACAGTAGAGGATCATTATAAACTTTATGACCTGTGGCCTAACTTAGCAGTTTCCTTTAAATGTCTCTCATAGACTGTCAGCTTCTCAGGGATAAAATTGATGTCATGTTTCTGTTTTCCCCTTTAGACTCTAGCAAGTTACTACAAATATTTGAAAAATTATTGGATGAGCATATAAATCTTTTAAAAGCTTAACCTGGGAGTACATTTCTATTTAGCTATATTCATTGCTTAACAAAAACTGTCATAAAAGTTATAAATAAAGAGAAAGCATGAACACTTTCAAGCTGAAAATTTCTGAAGAACCAATCTTTTTCCCAATCATTTGTTCATTTATGTGACAAATTTTTTGATTGTGGCAAAGAACATATGACATGAATTTGCCATCTTAGCCATTTTACTCATGTTGTTGTGAAACACATCCTAGAATCTTCTTGTCTTGCAGATCTGAAACCATATGCCCATTATACAGCTCTCCTTTCTCTTCCTCCCTCAGAAGCTCCTTCAGAACAATTAAACTTGAACAGATCTTCTGGTTGTGGTGATGAATACCTGTAGTCCCAGTATTCAGGAGGCTGAGGCAGGAGGATTGTGAATTCTAGGCCAACATGGGATACACACTAAGATCCTTTTTCAAAATAAAAAACTTCAAGGGTTCCTATAATAAGGGGGTACTTGGAACTCCTGAGTGATTCCATATAATCTCATTTCAACATTAAAGACTATTGACTCTTTGCTTTTTGTTGGCTTCATAGCCTTTTTTCTGGAACATCTCTTTCTTGTAATTTAAGGTCTGCTTGCCCACTTTGTAAATGATCAAAATCCCTTGCGCCAAGGCTCTGTTTTCTGTCTGGGTCGATTCCTCTAGTAGAAAGGAAATTTAGCTCATTCAGCCTCCTTCTCTCTATATTATACTTTGTCTTTCTTTGAATGAATGGCCAAAAGTAACAATTTTGTTTTCAAAACAAAGGCCATTGAAAGCTTCTTCCCTTTTCAGGGATTTACAAACAGGATAACTTTGGTGCCCAGCACTGGTGGAAGTACAAGAATCCCAGAAATGTCTCCCTGAGAGGGTAAACACCTCATTCTCAGAAGTCTGGCAAAGAAGAGGCTTTGTCTTTTTGGTTCACGTTCCACAGGGCACCTGTGAGGCAGCTGATGCACAGTGGGTGTGCTATGAACTAAATGTGTCTCGTGGTGTACAAACCTCAGAATATGCTTCCATAGGGCCCTGGACTAAGGTCTAGTCTATCAGCAGAGAGACATCTTAGTTGCACAGCACTTGATTCACTTGATTGAAAAATTGTTTTGTCATGACCCTCCCTGTTTAAAGTTTCCAAAAGTCCTTTGCTTTTTATGGGCTAAAGTCTAGAAGATTTGTTTTGGCTTTGAGCATGCCCCACAGTGTGACAGCAGCCAATTTATCCAAAGTAATTATATAGTTCTCACCATCTTCCTTCCAGCCATACCAGAGTCATCACAGGCTCCTTAATAAATCAAGTTTTTCCCAAGATTCTGCCTTAAGAATGTGGGGGAGGTGGATAGAGCATTCTTCTCTAACCGGAGTGTTCAGGAGGGGCAAGAGGGATGAGACTGGAGCATAGGCTGAGGGTCCTGAGGGGTAAGCCATGCTGGTATCTGGAAGGTGATCATCTCAGACAGAAGGAACAGCTGGCAAAGTCCCTAACTTGGGAATATGCCCGCCAAGTTCAGGAGCCACAAGGAGACCAGAGTGTCGGGAGTGGAGAGAGGGGAAGAATGATAGAAAATGAAGTCCAAGACATGAGAGGTAGCAAGGAAGGTAGATCCAAGCCTATGGACCTTTGTGAAGACATTGACTCTTATTCTGGGATGAGAAGTATTGGATGGTTTTGACCAGAGATACAGCAAGATCTGAATTTCTTTTTCAAAGAGCCACTTGGGCTTCTGTGTTTAAGTATAGGTTGTTGAGCACAAGGTGAGAGGCAAAGATAACACTGCAATAATTCAGGTGAGAGATATGTGGGAGAGGACCAACAGGAAGTAGTAGGAAAGGGATCAGATTTGCAAGGATATTTGGAGAGAAAACCCTGCAAAAGTGTTGGTCTCAGAGTTCTAACTCAAGAGTGGGTAGAAATTAGCCAGGATGGAGAATAACCTTTGCATACGTTTTGAAGCACAAAATACCTTGGCCAGTCCAAGGAACCAAAGGCCAGATGGCTGAGTCTTAGCGAAAAAGGAAAGAAAGACCAAGAAGCTGGCAGGGTGAGCAGTGTTAACATGAGGCTGGGCACGGCAGGCCATGGGAGGAATTTAGGCTCTGGGAAATCTCTGATGGGTTTCAAGCAGGGGCATGTCTTGATATCGTTTATGTTTTAAAGAGTCATTCCATCTGCTATGGTAGGTAGAAACTAGATAGAAACTGATGAGTGAACCATTTAGAAAGTCCTATCTGTGTTCAGCCTAAGTGTTTCTGAAGTCTCTGTTCCTTCCAAAACCATGGCTCTCCTCAGAACCCATCCTACCTTGCCTAGGACCGAGTGCAGCACCCACACTGAGGCCTACCAGAGAAAACCAGGTTCCTGGATTCATGCCCCTCTTCTGCACTCCCTATCTTAGCATTAGCAGCAGCCAGGATGAGTCATTTGCTAGTCCCCAGGTATTGCTGCTGCCACCAGGGTTGGCCCCAATGATGCCTCCTTATCTGTTCTGTCTCAGTGTGAGGACTACAATCATTTTGACCCTCAGGTGTGATGGCCTCCTTCTGATGCTCAGCAGCTTGGAATATAGAAGTAGGAGAGTAGGAATGTGTCTTATTTCCCTGATAGATAATAAGAAGCTAGAGAGAATGACAATGGGTTAACTTCTCTCCTTTAGTAGCTAGCAAAGTCTGTTGCATAAAAACTGGTGATTCTCTTTCAGAGTAAATATAAAAAGAAGTGTTGAATGTATCATGACCAGCTAATTAGAGACTAAGACTGCCATTAAATGGGCGCTAATTTCAACACAAAATTAGTATTACTGCCAAAGTGATTATTTTTTTTAAAAGAAAAAAGCTGTTGGATATTCACTTTTGTTAATGGGATGTGGGGAATACAGAGTTTGAAGAAAGGGGTTCCTAGGCTGAGTGGGGACTCCTAAAGCTGCAGAATTGCACGGAATGGCCTTTTCCCACCGTGCTGTATTAGGGTCTTATTTGGTGATATTTCTAAGCAACAAAGGCATTTTATAATTGTCACCTTGGCTGTATTCAAGCAAAGGGAAAGTAAAACTAAGTTGTTGAGCACCTAGCATAAACATTTCTTCATAGCAAGAAGCGTTCATGATGAAACTTGGAATTAACCATGCAATTGTTTAGAAAATAGGATTTGCCCTGCTATTGTTTTTAATGTATTTCCATCTGGAACTGGTAGAAATAGAAGCATTTTGATCTGACATGGCAGGTTCATTTGAATGGCTTTGATGTTTTATTTACTCCCACAGCTGATAATGAGGGAATAAGACGTACTGAAGATAGTGCCTGTAGTACTACGAAAAGTTCTATAAAAAAGTGCTATTCTTAAACAGAGGCTGGAAGGAATCAATGCTTCTAAATTATGTCTATAGCTACCTTTTAATTTTCTTTTCTGTTACTGAAATTTTTGCAGAAAAATGACAATCAAATATTTAGTTTTGACATTTCAGATGTCAAAAACCAGAAACTCATGAAGCCTGAGCCCTCTTTCATCCATCCTGTTTTTTAAAATATGGTTTCTTCTTTTTTTTGGTACCAGGGATCAAATTTGGGTCCTTGTGCTTGCAAAGCAGGTGGCGGAACCACTGAGCTAAATCCCCAGCCCGTAATATGGTTTCTAAAAATACTAAGACTTACCTTCTCTTGGTTCACTCACCTTTGCACACCTGCAGCTGCAGGTACTTTTTGGATGAGTGCAGAGTCCATATAGGACTCTATAGTTAGTGGCACGCACTTTATAAACTCAACTACTTCACTTCTTTTTGGACTAGGAACAGGCCTGAAATTCCTTTCTGTAACACTGAGTGGCCCCAACTACCCCAGAACTGAACCTATACATTTCTGAAATCATGCTGTCCTTTGACAGGAACTTGAACCATCGGGGATATTTCACTTGGGGCAGATGTCCTACTCCCCCAAAACCAGATGCTACCATCGGAGCCAAGAGCCAAGACCCCTAGTGCCTCAGAAAAAGGTCACTTTTTCCCTGGAAGAGTTAAACTTTTGGAGTACACAGTTCCAAAGCCCTTCTCCACCCAGAAAACAGTTCTGGGAGCTCACAGAGGGGGCTTTTGCTTCTCTGACTTCTCACATACTCTTCTTTCAAATGAATTTAAATCTTTTCTTGTCCAAATCCCTGCAGGAGAAAAAGAAAGTAACCACTCTGCAGTTTTTCTACTATTATGCAAATAGATTAATCAGGCAATGCTCTTGTGAGAATTAATTTAGATTTGAATCCAGTGAGGCCTGGGTGCTTGCTAACTGAACCTCCAGGGCCAAAGCCGCAGCTAGGTAGCACCTCATATTATTCCTTTGACGAATGTGAACTGACACAAATACCGTGGCGCGCTTTCAATCCGATTACCCCGTTACCTCACTTCAATGCTACCCCAGCCATCAGATTCTGGCGTCTTTCCTTTCACCGGCTGCAGGAACAACGGACAACTCCTCCTTGATAAACAAGCACCCACGCTGCCACCTCGTACCCCCACTCTTAACCCATCATCCCCGCTCAATGGGCTCTATTCGACGAGGTATTTTATTTTGTTTGTAGGAATCAAGGACTAAAAAACAGTTGAAAATCCAGCCTGGCTAGGGCTGTTCATTCAAAGCTGCCCTTTCACACAGCGACCACGGACCTCTGGAAACAACATGGCCTCGGTGCCCACCCTCCCGGGCCTGGCAGCCCCCTGACGCCCCTCCTCCGCGTCTCCCTCTCTCACGTCTTCCAACTCTTTTAAAACCACGCAAAACAAATAGCAGCACAGGTTTCCCTAGGCTCGTGTGACCTGAAGCAGTCAAAACGAACCTACGTTTTAAAGCATACCTTTGTCCTAAACTCATGTTGACAACCACTAAATTCTTTCCGTGGCTCTGCATAGAAACCTTAAAAAAAAAAAAAAAAAAACTTCTTTCTCTCCCACACCCCTTTCCTTTAAAACCACGCATTTAAAAAGCTTGGCTAAACAATCCACCAGGTGGGGGAAAGCTTTTCCATGTGGGCAGCTCCATTTCTGAAGGCCCTACCTTAGTAATTAGATTAACAGGCAAAACTGAATAGCAGCAATGCCCTGCATGCTTTACGTCACTGATTGAACAAAACTAATAGCAAAATATCTTGAATGATGACTGCACGCACACACGCACACACACACACGATATTTGGACTGCTCTATGGAGAAAATAGAAATGAGAAGGGAAAAAAATGCAAACTTTATTTTTAAAAAGCAATCCCAAATAATTGTAGGACTTGGGGTTTTTAAAATTTATTTAGTTAGCTACTTTTGAGATTGGGGTCAGAAATTACACATGAGCATAAACTGGGGTTGTGCGTGTGTTACTCAGCTGTGTAACAAATTACTGCACATATTTCTGTGCCTCCCTTAGGGCTAAGACAAAAGGCTGTGGCCTTGCAGACAGGCAGGTGGGAATCATGAAGGCAGGAACCCCTCTCCGCAGTCACAACCCCTCCACTGGTTCTGAATCCGCGGAACCCTTTGAAATCTTAACTAAATACATATAGTATGAAACTGTTCACTCTTTAGATACAAGAGAAAGCATTTAAATATTCCTGACCCAAGGAAATGGCACATGTTTAAGGTGGTAGATTTACCGGTCACCTTGACCTCCCCCCAGCACGTTGTGTACGGGGACTGAAATGTCACAGTGTCATCCAAAACTATGACCATTCTTAGGTCTCAATGGAAAACTTCTAAAAATTCAACAAAAAAGATTTTTTAAGAAAATAAGAGAACAAAAATAAGTGCTGCAAAATGAAATACATATTCAGTCAGCTACCTACAATGAAAACTGTGGATTTTGCCAGACACTCTCCATGTTTTTTTTCAGAGCAGTTTGCTTTCTGTTATTCCGGAGGACATCTGTTTTCATGGAAAGTGGGCCTGTTCTCCTCTAACTCAGTAATTCCCAACTTGGGCAGTAAGGGTTTCCCTTGGTGACATATGGCAGTTTCTAGAGACATTGTCACAATGGGTTGGGTGAAGGGTCCTATTACCATTTAGGGCAAAAGCCAGTGATGATGCTAAAATCCTATAATGTACCACACAGCCCACTACAACAGAAACTGAAGTTAAAAATCCCAAACACTGCAGTCTTTTCTCTAATACTACTGTCAGTGTAGGTTGCTGGGTGGCAACACAGACTTTGAGTCAGATCACCCTGGTCCAAATCTGCACTAATCAGCACTACATCTGGCGCTAAATTAGCTACATGAGCTTAGGCAAATTATTTCATTAGCCTCGGTTTCTTTGTCCATAAAATGGACTTGTTGTGAAGATACAGTAAAATAAAATATATAAAACACTAGGACAGATTTCATTAAATGGAAGCCATTGTTATGGTTACGACTGTTGTCATTAGCATCCAGATATCCAATCCTCTGAGTCCTGTTATTTAATGGCAAACCTCTTCCTATGAGCTTTCTTCTTTCTCCCCATTGCTCATGATCCTCTGATCAGAGATGCCAAATGTGGGCACAGATCTGCCCTTACTGCCTCCAGAACAGCAGAAGGTATTGTGAATTAACAGTAGAAACCTTTCCATCCAACCCACAGTTGGCCTTGGAATGCTTCTCTATATAGCATGCTGGGCAACAACTACCAGTCAGTGAGGGACAGCACATGGACTGAAGCTCACTTGCTCCATATGCTGTCTAGTGCTGTATGATGCTAGGGGTGGGTGAGTTTCCCGTCACTGGAAGCGCCCAAGTGAGGCTCTCATGAAGAAGACTTCATGGGGAAGACTCAAGAGCCAGATGCTTGCTGGGTAAAGTGCTGTGGCAACATGGGCCCAGCACATCAGTCGGCAGGGTGGTGGCTCTCCTCAGTGGCTCTCCTCCCATGACTCAGGGGTCCAGGTTCATCCCAATTTATGCTACTGCCATGCCAACATGTAGCCTCCTCATCCCAGTGGAAGAAGAAAAGAGAAAGGCTTATTCTTGGGGAGCTTTATATGCCAGGCCTAGAGGTGGCCTACTCACATCTGCCTGCATCCCCTTAGCTAGAGTGGTCAGATGGTGCCATCTAACCCCAAGGGAAGCTGGGAAATGCTAGCTGCCCATAAAGAGAAGAATGGTATTGATGGCTATCAGCAGGATCTATGGCAGAGTGACTAAACAAAGAACAAAAGGCAAGAGTGAGCAAATGGTAGAGGGCAGCTACTAAGACTCATCATCTAGACCAGCTTAGGTAAGGCCTCTTTCACACACTATCCTTGAACATGGAGAAACAAACGTTATTGGTTGCCTTCCCCCTTTTTCCTTGCAAGCAAGTATCTTCTTTGATCAGGAATCTAACACCAATGTGTTTCCACGAAGCTAGGCCCTTTCCTAGGTCCAGGTGGGTGAGTCTTGACCTCTTTAGTCAATTAATGGCAATTCTATCTCCCTTGCCAATGGCTGGTCCATCGACACTATTCTAGCCAATGAAACAAGAGTGGTAATTCTGGTTAGGCCTCTAGAAAAGACTGTTCCTGCCCACAAATGCATTAGAAGAAACTGACTGCCTCTGCTGCTGCTGCTGCTGCTAGGCATTGTATCTGTAAGTGTTGCCTGGAACTGGGACAGCCACTAGGAGCCAGGACAAAAAGAACAAGCCAGACACTAAGGATGCAGAGAAGAGGTCTAGAGAGAACTTGAGTCTTTGACGTTATCAGAGATCCTATGAGTTAATACCTGGACCTGTGTTCTTTCTGTAATTGTATTTGGTTAAATAATCCCTTGTAATGAAAGTTTATTCTGGTTTTGCATGGCTCTTCTGCTACTTGCCTCCAAAGCAAATGGATATGTACTATGTGCTTAAGAGGTATGTTTTTCCAACTGCAGCCAGTATCGAACTGGGATTCATAACTATCTTTCTCGGTCAGAGCAGAAAACCAAGATCTCCCACCTTCCTGACCTTTGCCTCTCACAAAGATCGCTTCTTAAACTGCAAGAGTTACTTCTGGGAAAACATAGACTAGTCTTATCAACTCCCCAAACCCCCAAACTCCTTTCACAGGGTGGCTCTGTGTCAGCACAGAAAATGGCTAAGAGTAATGGTTCTGGTGTCAGACTGAGTATCAAGCCTCTGCTCTGGCATTTATTGCCTGTGTGTCTTTGGCATTGTCTCAGTCCGGGACATAGAACCAATAGGAGACAGTCCATATGCTGTATGTATCTTGCATAAGTATCGTTCAGACAGTTGCCCTCTGACTTTCTCATGGACCACCCTTCATGGAAGTCAGGGAGGGAGAGATTTCCAAGGAATGTATGTAGTTCAGCCCGGCCAAATTGACAAACACAATACAAAGCCACCACCATTATATGTTTTTTTAATTTCTCAAAGTTTTTGTGTCCTTTCCTTTATGTAAATGGGGATAATAATAGTATTCACCTCATTATATTATAATGCTGTTTTGAAGATTATTTTAAATAATGTGTGGAAATTCTTAACATAGCATCATGTGTTATGGTTTAAATATAAAATATCCCTCAAAAGCCTCAAGTGTTTGGGAGGTGTTTGGATCATGGAGGCATTATACTTCTCTCTCTCTGCTCTTCTGCTCCATCTCTTCCTCCTCCTCTTCCCCCTTCTCCTTCTTCTTCTTTTCTCTCCCCCAACCCTTTTTCTGGCTGCCATAAATTGAGCAGCTATCCCCAGCCGTGCCCTTCTACCTTGCTGTTTCTCCCTTTGTGCCAGTCAACCATGGACCGAATTACTCAAAACCAAGAGGAAAATTAAATCTCTTCTTTTTAAGTTGTGGGTATCAGGAATTTTTGCTCCAGTGATAGGGAAAGTGACAGATATTAGTACCAGGAGTTGTGGGTAATTGTGTGTGACCATGTGGTTTGGAAGTCTTTGGGGGAGTTTGGAAAGGTTTGAAGATGAAGATAGAGAAGCACTAGAATGCTGTAAGCACAGCAGGGAATTCTGCCTGGAATTCAGAACACCAGATGGCTCACAGGGGCGCTGATAGTACAATCCTGGTTCAGGATGTTTCAGATGGAAACAAGGGCTCCATTAGCATTTGGACTAGTGGCCACGTGTGCTACAGTCTGACAGAAATTTGTCCACATTTTGCCTATGTCCTGAGGTTTTGCAGGAGACTGGAATCAAAATCAACAGTCTAATTAATTGGCTGAAGGAAATTTTAAGGCAGTCCAATATTCATGCTGTGGCATGGGTACTGCTGGCTGCTTTCAGCCAAATCTACAGTGAAAATCAGGACCAAAAGGTAGAGCTAAGAGATAAAATATCTCTAGTTTTTCCAGAAAGAAGTGCCAACAAATTAGAGTAAAGAACAGTATGGTTGATAAAAAGATTAGCATAGAAAGAAGCTAAGTCCTTTGCATCAGGACAATATAAAATAAGGCTTGGAGACATCTTAGGAATATGCCTACACTACAGACTCAAGGGTGCAATGCAGCAAAGCTTTCATTTGAGAAGAGAATCCTTGGGATGCCTGCTGAAGAAGACCTCTGGGGAACCGGTTCCCTGGATTCATGTCATTGTGCTCAGTCATGTAGGTACTCATAAGCCACTGCGACCATGGTCCAAGGGTTCCTGGCTACTGCCAAAGCTGGTGTCAGACCTTGGTGTCATTCACATGGTGCTGGATTTTCAGGAATGAAGAATGTAAGAGTTATATTGTCATGGAGGCTTCCACCCAGATTGAAGAAGAAACTCTGGGAGGCCAGGTAGTGGAAGAGCACGGTGTGAAGCCGTCAAAGTGAAACCACAGGTTCAGTGGAGACCACAGAAAGTTAGAGGTGGCAGGAATGTGGATTGTCTGTCATGGAAAGCTGCAGGTAGTGAACAAAGTTAGCCCAAATGAGAGGCCATGAGAGCTGTAATGGCAGTGATGGATGGTAGGTGCTACCCAAGCTCTTTGGAGTGTACATCTCACCACAACTTGCCCTGGGTGCTGAACATGGAGCTACAGAATTTAATGTTTGCCCTGCTGGATTTCTATCTTGCTTTTTTTTTTTTTATTACTTTCTATCTGCTTATTTCTCCCTTTTGGAATGGGAATGTTTATCCTGTGGCACTGTATGTTGCATATGTTTAACTTTCTTTTTGAGTTTTATAAAGGCTAACAGCTATAAGTTTACCTTGAGTCTCAGACTTGAACTTTGACTTTTCAGCATTGTCAAAACTGTTAAAGCTTTGATGACTCTTACAGATGGATTAAAAGCATTCTGCATAATGAGATACACATGACCCTTTTGGGGGCAGGGACAGAATGTTACAGTTTAGATCTAAAATGTCCCCCAAAAGTCTCATGTATTCATACACGAGGCTTTTAGGAGGTGATTGGCTCATGGGAGTGCTAAACTCATCACTGAATTCATCCATGGATGAGTTCAGTACTCAAATGTGCTGCTAGGAGCTGGGGCCTGGTTGGTGGAGCAGCACTGTGAGTGTATTCTTGCCCCCAGCTCCTCCCTTCTCTTTCTGCTTCCTGGCCACCATAAGGTGAGCAGCTCTCCTTCACCATGCCTTTCCACCATGCCATTTGTGACTTGGAGCCAGCCGACCAGGGACTGAACCCACTGGAAATGACAGGCCAAGTAAGCCACTCTTGTTTGTTATGAATGTCACGTCTTTCATTCTAGCAACAGGAAAGTGGCTAGCACAATGGAGAGATGGAACATGTGCAGGGCCCCAGAGAAGTGAGTCAGTTGAGCAGCTATAAAATGGCCACTGCCTCTCTTTCACTCTTCACATCGTTGCTCTCAGACTTATTTGTGGTCTGCTCTAATAAGAATCAAGGGAGGGCCAGGGATTTAGCTCAGTGGTTCTGCCACCTGCCTTGCAAGTACAAGGGCCCAAGTTCAATCCCTGATACTGAAAAAAAAAAAAGAATCAAGAGAGAGAATTCCAAGGAATCTAGTTCAGCCTAACCATGTTAATGTAATACAAAACCACCATGGTTATATTATTAAATTTTTCTAAGTTTTTGTGCCCTCTGCTTTAGATAAATGGGGATAATAATAGTATCTACCTCAAAATGCTGATTTGAAGATTACTTTAAATAATGAATGGGCAATGCTTAACACAATAACAGGCATATACTAACTGCTCAATAGAACTATCATTATCACTGGTATTGTTATCATTATTTTTGCTTGAAGTGTCCTTCACTGACATTGAAAAAGAAATTTGGAATAGAATAAAGACTTTTAGTTTCTCAGAGAGAAAGCCATTACTTTTGTATATATATCTAGATATAGGCCAGCTATAGTTCTAGACAATACATATATGGTTTTCACAATCTTGTATGGTAAATAGTATTATTTCCAGTTTAGATGAGATGATTGAAAAAAACTAAGGAAGGAAAGGCTAAGAAACTGGTGGCACACAGTTAGTAACTAGCAGCACTTTTATATCATACCAAGGAGAAAAGGTACAAGGTGATTGAAACTGGGCAACTAGAAAGTCACATTTAAACTGCAATTTAAAGGGAAGGATGAGTGGAATTTAACTGAATGAAGCAAGCAGAGGAAAAGCCAATGTAAAGATACACTTCTCAGAAAGAGCCTGGCCTCTTAGAGAGAGGAGACTGGGCTGGCAGGAATGTAGTGGAGAAGGGGAGGGGAAGGGTCTGCAGGGGCCCATTCTTCCTTCATTCTAACTTGCTCCAGTGTTCCCAGCACTTGGAATAGCACCTGCCCTTCCGGCACATGGAAGACCCTAATAAACATCTGAAACAGAAGTGGGGCGCTAAGACCTGGTGTTGGATTTGAATCTCTCAAGTTGCTGGACGTGCACCTCCTGCTTCTCCTTGGCTCCTTCCAGTGACATGGAGCTACTACTTGTTTTCTTCCTCTTAGGCAGTCTTTCAGCTACTGTTTCCAGCAGTCATCTCTCTAGGCTTCCATTTCTTCATGCCAATGGCCTGTGCTTCTTGGCCTCAGTTTCTCATGCTCAGGAGCCCTCTTTCCCACTGCCCAGAAGAACTGCAATAATGGAAATGCCGAGTCTGTGTCTCCCATTATAGTGGCCACACGTTGCATGTCACTACTGAGGATTAGAATTGTGACCAGTGTGACTGTGGAACTCTATTTTTAATTTTATTTGATTTTACATAATTTGAACAATGGATAGTGGCTCCTAAATTAGACAGTACAGCTTTATTTTTTCACTTTATCTTTGTTTTCTGATAATAAGGTGGACATCTCTGCTTTGGTCCTGAGCCTTCTACTTTCCTTATGTTCATACTACCAGAACAATTCGAATCTCCCACACCCTGTTGGCCTTCTGTCACCTGTTTATTGACTTAGCACCTACAGGCTAAGGATTATTTAGAGGGCTCTTTCTTTGGCAACCAAGGGAAGACATTACTTTAAAAAACTTAGGTGTAAAAATTACCATCTTTAGATCAAGCAAGGGTCTTGCTGGTCCCTGAACTTCAGAGAGATTCCCTCCAGCCCTACTCATGTCTGTGGGGCCAAGGGAACATGCTTACCTACAGCCTAAAAATTTCTTTTTAGACCCCAGAGTTCTTTGCCCAAATGGGACCAAGCTTTTTTTCAAAAACTGCACATCTCTGTTCCCAGATCTCTTTTTCCAAGGATGGACTGTATCTATGGGGAGTCCATCCTCAAACCTGAAGTGTGGCTAGAATGGCTACGCAGGGACAGGGGATGGATCCTGCAAATTCAGACTAAATGTCCACACTCCTGTGTATAAGGATCTTTGTGATGTAGAGTGGGCCACAGGACTTTGTCCACAGTCATGCCCCAAGCATCCTAGATGTTAGAGGAGATGTGTAAGGAGATAGTTAGATGGACATAAGGCCAAGGAAAGATCCTTTGGAAAATGAGCACAATTTTAGAGACTCTATGGAGATGGGAATATTGAAACTATGGAGAGAAAATAATCAACACGTCTCAGTACAAGTCAGGATGCCAGAAGCAGATATACAGCACTGGTTGAGGGGACTTCTTACAGAGGCATGGCAAGGGAGAAGGGAAGAAACAAGGGATATCAACACACCCAAAGATTAGCAACAGTGGGAGCCAGTATATCCACTGAATCCCTAGAAGCACAAGGACAGGAAGTTGGCAGGGCAGAGTCCCGAGATTTTGGTAAGAGTGGTTGCAAAACCTGCAAAAACACAAAGCAAGAAGGGAGTGGGAAGAGTAAATATCCCAACCTTTCTTTCATCCCTTCTTTCCTGGAGTTGGTGCCAGTGCCACTTACTGGCTGAAACCAACTGCAAGACAGCCAGGAAGGCATACATGGGTCAGTGCCAGCCATACAAGTCAGCCCTTCTAGGGGAAAGGGCTGTGATTTAGGAGGGCAGAGAAAATAAATGAACAGCAAGTCTCCAAAACTCAGGGGTAGACTTAACTCAGCAGGGATGGGGGTAGAATGGAGGGCAAGTTTTGCCTCCTGCAGATGGAGGCCTAAGAGATGCTTCTCTTACTGATGTGTAAGAGGAATATCACATTCTCTGACACCTTCCCCTCCCTTCCCAACACTGACCATGCAGGACTGCAGAGCTGGTAAGATTCTAAGGCTACTTTCCCTTCTGTTTCCTGCATTAACCTGTAGGCTACCCTAGCCTCATAGCCAGAAACTGGCCTGAACTTCAGAGGAACTAAAGGGGCAGGATGACTGGGATCATCCACTACCCCATATGAAGCTGTAGCTAGTTTGCTGGGATTAATCAGTTTGGCTCTGGACTCTGTTTACCCATACTGCCTAACAGTGACAGCAGAGACACACCTTGAATTGTATGTTTTGGGGGGTTTTATCTTTTTTCTTTCAGTTTTGCCTCTTTTCTAGTCCTTGTTTTGTTTAGTTTTTTTATTTTTTCCTTTTCTCTTTCCCACCTGTATTGTCCACCAGTTTCCTAAATTTTGTCCTCTAGCCTAGATTCTGACCTCTTCTTTTTCTATTTCTGTTTTTTATCCCTTAACCCCCTTTGAATCTTCTCCTCTAAGGGTAAAAAAGCCATATTAAGTGTTACAACTTGCAATTTTCTAGGCTGTATTTGATGCTATTGTTATTGTTGATTTTACTACTTTAGCCAAGGTGACAGAATTTTACTAATCAGTTGTTTCTCCTGGTATATCAAGACTGAGACAACCTAAGGGTCTTAAAAAAAAAAAAGCCCCTACAGGCCAGTGCCAAAGAACTGGCAGCTGGGTCAAGTAGGCAGAAACTTTTCATCCTCAATAAATTGAAGAGATAAGATCCTACAATAAACTCAAAACCCAAAAGCTAGTTACACCTGGAAGATACTTCTGAGAAGTAGTCATTTCCTAGGGTTCTGAATACTGGCAATAAAGCTACTTCCCATGCATAATTTACAAGCATCAACTCAGGAATCAACCTTTAAAAAAAAGAAAATGAGGAAACACTTAAATAAGATGAAACCCTTGCATACCTTCAGCTCACCAAAGGTTAAAAAACCCTGGTTGTAGAGAAGTGGAACAATCTTAAAATCACTCATCTGGACCATCTGAAGTGGTAAAAGCAGAAGTGACAAAGGAGATGAATAATGTTCTAGATAAAAATCAAAGCAGAAATAATTTCCCAGATAACTACTGAGATGGTGACCAGGATGAAATAAATAAAAGAGCTCAGGAAAGTGATGGAAGCCACAAATGCCCAGCATAGGAAAGAAATTGAACCCATGAAATAGATTCAAACAGATATCCAGATTTAATACTCCATTGAAAGTATACACAGCAGAATGAGACAATTCAAGCGCAGAATATCAAATATAGAAGACAGGATTGAAGTTAGCAATCAAGAAAAGAGAGATTTCTTAAAAATAACAAGGGTCCATGAGAATCAATCCAGCAGCTGCTAGATGATGTAAAGAATAATAACATAAGATTGATTGGAGTCAAGGAAAAAGCAGGAGATAGTGCAAATGACACAAAAAACCTATTTTCAGAAGTAATGGCAGAAAACTTTCCAAACAGGGGAAAAGAATTTGACATATAGGTAAGTGAGGCATATAGGACTCCACTTAGATCAAAAAAGTCTTCCCCCAGAGATATAATAGTCAAAATTCCAGAAATTCACAACAAGAACAGAATATTAAAAGCTGTTAGAGAAAAGAAACAAATTACCTATAAAGGAAAACCCATCAGAATCACAGCAGATGTCTCAACACAAACTCTTAAGGAGAGCTTGGAGTGAAGTATTTCAAACCCTAAAGAAAAACAGCTTCCAACCCAGATTGATAGACCCTGCAAAACTATCTTTCAGAATCAGTGGAGAAATAAGATACTTCCATGCAAAAGAACACCTGAAGAAATTTATGACCACCAAACTAACACCCCAAAGTGTTCTAAAGGATATTCAAGAAAGAGACATTGAGAATTACAACTCCATGAGCACCAGCAGAATGAATACACCTGTCAAGGTGAGATTAAACAGAAAAGGAAAGAAGGAAGCCAACATCAGGAAAATAAAATGAAAGAGATAAGACAATACAAATCAGCTATAACCATTATTAAGTTTCTCAATTCACCAATCAAAAGAAACAGACGGACAGGATGGATCAAGAAGCAAGATCCAACAATATGCTACATACAAGAAACACATTTAATTAAAAAGACAAATTCACATGCTGGAAATCAAGGGATGGAAAACAACATTCCATGTGACAGGAAACCAGAAAAAAGCAGGGGTAGCTATTCTATTTTCAACAAAGTGGATTTCAAGCCAAGACTGATTAAGGGAGACAAAGGTCACTACATCCTGGTAAGGGGAACAATACAAGAGGAAGAGATAACAAACATAAATATGTATGAACCAAATAGCAGCATACTCAACTATACAAAACAAATATTAATGGACATGAAAAAATCATATAAGTACTAATACAATTGTAATGGAGGACTTCAGTACCCCACTGTCACAAATAGATAGCTCAACTAAACAAATTCAACAATGAAATATGAAAATTGAATCAAACTTTTGAACAAATTGACTTAGTAGATCTCTACAGACTGTTGCACACCATGACATCAGAATATACATTCTTCTCAGCTGCACATTGGACTTTCTCCAAAATAGACCATATACTAGCTCATAGAACATGCTTAAGTAAATTTACAGGAAAAATAATCCTATGCATATTATCAGACCATAGTGCAATGAAATTGGAAATCAACAGCAGAAGAAACCATAAGAACTTCCAAAACATATGGAAATTAAATAACACCCTCCTGAACAACCAATGAGTCACAGATGAAATTACAGAAGAAATCAGACATTTCTACAGTTAAATGATAATGACAATACAACATACTGGAACTTGTAAGATTCAGTGAAAGCAGCCCTACAAGGGAAGTTTATAGTAGTGAATTCCCACATTAGGAAAACAGAGTGGGCTCAGATAAACAACCTAATGTTGAACCTCAAGATTCTAGAAAAAGAAGAGCAAGTTAAGCTCAATGCTTATATGAGGGAGCAAATTATTAAAAATCTGAGCCGAAACAAATGCAATGGAGACTAAGAAAACACTACAAAGAATTAATGAATCAAAGAGTTGGTTCTTTGAAAGATTAAATAAAATTGGCAAACCCTCAGGTAATCTTATCCAAAAAAGGAAAGAAAAGACTCAAATCTCTGCAATTAGGAATGTAAAGAGTAAAATCATAACAGACCTTGCAGAGATCCAGGTCATCAATACTTACTTGGAGAAACTGTGTTCTAATAAGATGGAATATACAGAAGAAATGGACAGATTCCTAGACACATGAATTACCAAAACTGAATCAAGAAGATAATGAAATTCTAAATAAACCAATATCAGCCAGTGAAATTGAATATGTAATTTAAAAACTACCAACAAAGAAAAATCCTGGCCCTAATGGATTTACTGCTGAATTCTACAAGAAATTAAAGAGGACCTAATGCTGCTACTCCACAAACTCTAGTGAAATTGAGAGGAAAGCAATACTTCCAACTTAATTCCTAGAAGCAAGCATTATCCTGATTCCAAACTCAGAGATTAAACCAAAAAAGGAAAATTACAGGTCAGTTTTCCTAATGAACTTAGATGCAAAAATCATCAATAAGATACTGGCAAACAGAATATAGCAAATTATTAAGGTTATACACCATGACCAAGCTGTATTCATTCCAGGGATGCAGGAATGGTTCAACATATGCAAATCAATAAATGTAATACACTATATTAACAGAGCCAAGAACAAAAACCATATGCATCCAATAGATAGATGCAGAAAAAACATTTGACAAAGTACAACATCCATTCATGACAAAAAAAAAAACTACAGAAAATTGGTTTAGATGGTCTTTATCTCAACCTGATAAAAGCCATTTATGACAAACGAACAGCCAACATTATACTAAATGAACAAAAACTGAAAGCTTTCACTCTAAAATCAGGAACAAGACAAAGATGTCCACTGTCATCACTCTTATTCAATATAGTTCTGGAAACATTAGCTAGAGCAATTAGACAAGAGAAAGAAATAAAAGGAAAAAGGATAGGAAAGGAAGAAGTTCAATTATCATTATTTGCAGATGACACAATACTCTACATAGAAGACCCCGAAAACTTCACCAAATGACTTTTAGATTTGATAACCAAATTCAGTGGTGCAGTTGGATACAAAGTCAACACTCAAAAGTCAATAGAGTGGGTGAAGGGAGCGCAGGGGCAAGGGGAAAAAATGAGAATCAAGACTTGTCATGTAGAGGTACAAGATCCCAACAATGAATGTAACTGTACTGTATCTCTAAAATGTACCAATAAACACAATTAAAGCTGAAAAAAAAGTCAATAGAGTTACTGTACACAAATACCAGACTCACAGAGAGAGAAATCAGAGAACCAATCCCTTTCACAATAGCATCCGAAAAGAAAAGAAGCACCTATAAATCTATCTAATGAATGAAATAGAAGACCTCTGTATTGAAAAGTACAGTACTCTGAAAAAGGACATTAAAGAGGATATCAGGAAATGCAAAGATATCCCTTGTTCTTGGATAGGAAGAACCAATGTAGTGAAAGTGGCCATACTTCCAAAATTGTTATACAGATTTAATGTAATCCCAATGAAAATCCCAACAGAATGTCTCACAGAAGTAGAAAAAACAACCCTAAAATGCATTTTGAACCAGAAGAGACCTAGAATAGCAAAGGTAATTCTGGGCAACAAAGGCAAAGCAAAGAGTGTCACAATCCCTGACTTTAAATTATACTACAAAGCTACAGTGATAAAAACAGCATGGAACTAGCAAAAGAACAGACCTGAGAATCAATGGAAAAGATTAGAGGATGCAGAAACAACTCTAGACATACTTAAACACCTTATCTTTGACAAAGGAGCCAAACACCCTCACTGGACAAAAGATAGCTTTTTATTAAATGGTACTGGAAAAACTGGCTTTCCACATGCCAAAGATTGAAACTGGACCTATATATTTCACCACACACAAACCTAAACTCAAGATGGATCAAAGACCTAAACATTAAAAGAGAAACACTAAATCTTCTGGAAGAGAGAATACGTAGAATGCTTGAGGACATAGGAGAAGGTGAAGACTTCATGAACAAAATCCAGACCACACGGAAATACTATAATTAATCAACAACTGGGACCTCATCTTATTAAAAAGCTTTTCCACAACAAGAGAAACCAACAACAAAGTGAAGAGACAACCCACTGAGTGGAAAAAAATTTTTTACCAGCTATTCAGATAAAGGAATATTATCTAGAATATATAAAGAACTAAAAAAAATAGAACCCCCCAAATAAAAGACCCAATGCAAAAATGGGCATCTGAAATAAAGATACTTCTCAGATAAAGAATTAGAAATGGTAAATAAATATATGAAAAAATGTCCAACATCACCGAGCACTCAAGAGACTCAAATTAAAACAATACCGAGATTCTCTCTCACTCCAGAAAGAATGGTTGCTATCAAGAAATCGATCAATAACAAATGTTGGAGGGACTGTGGGTAAAAAGGAATCCTTTTCTGCTGTTGGTGGGAGTGCAGACTGGTGCAACCATTGTGGAAATGAGTGTGGAGATTTCTCAAAAAACTAAAACTAGCGGTTCCATTTGGCCTCTATACCTCTTCTTGGTATCTTCCTGAAATAAATAAAAGCATCACACCACAGCGATGTATACACACCCATTTTCATAGCAGCATGGTTTGTAATAGCTAAATCTTGGAAACAGCCCAACTGCCCATCAACTGATGAATGGATAAAGATGTGGTTTTTTTTATACAATGGCATACTACTGCATCATAAAGGAGACTGAGCTTCAGACATTTTCTAGCTAAACGGATGGATCTTGAGGCCCTACTCTTAAGTGAAATAAATCGGACACATGTGTAAATATCACATTGTTCCTCTGTTGTAAGAAACTGAATGTGGAAATAAGGACAGAAATATATAATGGATGTTGGGAAATGGGGAGAAAGTGTTGGGGAACAAGGGAGTGGGGGGGGAAGGGAAAAGAAAAAATGTGAAAATAGAAGTAAAAAATGGAAGCAAAGTTTTTTGTACATAGGGAGGGGGCTTGAGGATGGGATTAAAAAAAAAAGATTGGTGTAAACCTTGAAACAAGCTTCTCACAGCCATTCAGTGTGAGCAAGACTGGGCTTATAAAAGTCCTCCATTGGGGGTGAGGGGGAGAGAACATTCATCTCTCCAGGGCCTGTCACCCAAAACACAAGTTCCTGGAATGACTGCGTCCCACAGACCAGCCTGGCCCCAGCCAGGCCACCTAGACCTGAGCAAGATCAGAGAAGGCTGAACTGATTTGATATTCTTGCTTTTCTCCTGTCTGTCCACTGACAACACAGCAGCGTTTTCGAGGCCAAAGAAAGAACCTACACCTCACCCATCGCCCATCAGTGTCCTGCACTTGTGTGCAGCCCTCTTTAACAGGAATGGGGCTGTGACCCGAAATCAATAGCTCCAGCTTAGGGTGAGAAAAGGTGGGGGTGATGGGACAAGGAAAGAAAGACGTGCAGTGGGTAATTAAAGCAGTTTAAAGTGGAGGCCCAGGGCAAAGGGAGGAACTGGACGCCTGAGAAGATCCCCTCGCGTTTTCACCTTGGGGCCCAGCCACACCTCTTCCTGTTCTCACCTTGGGGCCAGCCACACCTCCAGGCAGGAGAAAGGCTGGAGAGGTGCTGTGGGCACGATGGGCACACTTCAGGGTAGCATGCAAGTGACACCAAGTGGACCCCGAGGCGGAGGAACAGAAGCCAATCCATGCAGTCCTTCTGGGGCCAACCCATCTGCCTTGTGCCCCTGGCTTTTCTTTCAGCCACCACGGGCTAGCTCCTTAGAGAGGTCACCCCAACCAGAGGCTGGGAGCGGCTGGGCACGGTGAAGTGTAGGGATGTGAATATTATTAAGCCTTAGGTCAGGTCTCAAAGGGCCCTTTCAGAGCAATCTAGGGAGACCCTGAGTTTTACCCACAGCCAAATGTTAGTGAAAATAACTAATCCTGCAGGCTGCAAAGAGCTGGCTGGGCAAGGTAAAGCAAAGGCAATTTACTTTCCAAGGAGAGGGAGGCAGGGGCTGGGGGTTTATTTAGCTCAGTGGTTCTACCACCTGCCTTGCAAGTGCAAGGACCTGAGTTCGATCCCCGGTACCAAACAAACAAACAAAACTCTCTGCCTCATCCAAGGAGAGGGACGGTATATCAGCTTTGAGAAGAAATAATATGAAATTAATTTCCCAGACAAGGACTCGTGCTGGAAAGACAAAGTGCTCAAGTCCCCCCTCACTGAGATTTAACTTTGATTCATTTGAATGTGCAGCCAACACTCATGGTGTTAATGTCGCTGGTGTGGAAAGGTTCCAAGGGGACTCGCCAAGCCAGCACTGCGCCTGGCCGCTCTAGCCCTACAGAGATCCTCTTTCTTTGGAGAAAAAAAAAAGTAGTATAAGAAGAAGAAAACACAAGAAACCCACAAAAAAACACAACACACAGTTAACCACCTGTCAGGCCTGAGGATACAATGAGGCCCCTGCAAAAAGAGCTTTTCATGCATGCGTAATATATTTGTTCAGCTATTCACTTAATGAAGCTGATAAATGTGATGCAAGACAATAGTCAAGTTAATCTATTTAGTAAAATGTTTTGAGACTTTCAGGCTACGTTAAAGAGGGGACATTTTCATTTAAATGCGTTCATCTCCTCTCTTGGGCTGCACAAGGGGGTTCAGGCCATCTATGTGAATATAATTTCTTATAAATGTGTCTTTAATGGGTTTAATTCACCCTTGCCAGCTGTTTTGGGGGCTATTTTGTAAGAGCAAAACAAACGTTTCAGGCTTGGAAAGCTAGTTAAAATTAGTTTCGGTCAGCGAGGCCAAGCTATATTTCCTGCAAACCATCTGCTTGATTGGCACAATAGAAGGATTTTCAAGGAAAAAGAGGGGGGTGAGTGTGAAAGGGATGTGGGGTGAGGGGGGAGCGCTAGAAAGGGCTGGGGCAGCCGGTAGCTCCTTGTGGCCTATTCTAAAGGTGAGCCCCTTAGGGTTGTCTTAATAGCGAGGCCAGGCGGTAGGAAAGCTCTTTCAGCTGGCGCCCCGTCCTCTTCCTCGGCCTCGACGGTCAGCTCATCTTTGGGCCCCTCCCCGGGTCCCGAGGAGCCCGCTTGTACCCCGTGTGCCCGCCAACCTCGGCCGAGCGCGCTCGGACACCGCTGGTGGCTCCGGAGGCGAGCGCCAAAGCCTGGGTTTCTACTGCTTGCAGAGGGAGGCCTTAGCCTCTCAGCCATCCTGAAAGGGACACTTGCCACCCTTTCCTGTATCCCGCTGCACCACCCTCCCTGTGCCCAGTTTAGTAACCCGCGCTTCCCGGAGCCGGGTGGGTTGTTCCCCGCTGTGGCTGTAGCAGAGCGCCCTCTTTCCACTGCCTGGGGGAAAGGAACCCTCGGACCGGTGCTGAGTCCTTCCTGCCGCCCCAATGAACCCGAAGTTATTTCTGCAAATTCAGGCTTCCTTCCGATCCCCAGAGCGTGGCCAAGCGCCCTGAGGATGGCTGAGGACTCGAGCGTCTTTAGCCGCCGATCTGGCTCTTGTAGGGCCAGGATTCGCGGCCTCCGTGCCCGGGCCTTCCGCAGCACAGCAGGGACTCAATTCCAGACTAAGGCCTCCCGTTCTCTTTTTTCCTGCCCATATCCTTTTCCCTTTAAAGAGAAATAGCCCAGGAGGCGAGCGATTCCTCCGAAATAAACTTGAAGATAACGACATTACCACGACTGGTAGGACTCAGGGAACCCGGGGGCCGGGCCAAGCGGCATTAGTCACAGGTCTTAGTGCGGCCGCCAGCCAAGCGGCCCCCGGGGCTAGCGCGGAGTTCAAGGAGGCCACTTAAAGTAAGATCCTTTCGTCCGATTTCTTCCTTCCTCAGGATTTATTTTTGCCTTTGCAGGGGCACCTCCCCCTCCCGCATCCCCCAATTTTCTTCTTCGGTGCTCGAGGAATTCTTGGGAGGGGGGGAGCGGAGACGCCTGCGGGAAGCGGGGTCCACGTGAATCGCAGCAAGGAGTTGACCCACCTTCCAGAAAAATGCCAGGGCCTCCTTTGAAACGCAGAGAAGGTAGCAGCCGTTACTCCGCGGTGGGGCTGTGGCTGGGTGGGTGGAGGGGCGGGTAACGTGTCCGCCCAGCAGGAGGGATGAGAGCCGTAGAAGCTTAGCCCGCACCAAGGCCCAGAGGGAAAGGGGGTGCGGGGAAGGCCCCGCCCCCACAAACCTCAAAGACTTTGCTGCGAACTGGGCCCAGACGTCTGGAACTGGAGCGAGCACCTAGGCAAGGGTAGGGACTTGGTCACCTTAGCCACCCACGTCCCCTTCCTGGGACTCGCAGGCTTCCGGGTTTCCAGACCGCCAGGAAATAGACGGGAGGCTGCGGGGGACAGCACCGGGAGGGAGACACCGGAAGGTAGGGGAAGCCAGGTGTGGAAGAGAGCCGATCCTGGGGCTTGGAACTAGACCCGGGTTAAACTTTCTCACCTATTTTATTGCAAAACTTGAAGAAGAAAAACTTTTGAAGTCCGGCGGCAGACCTCCCTCTTCTGTTCCCAGGGCCCCCCAATTAACTCTAGCTTCACAGTCCCCCGTTTAAAGGGCCACTTCCTCCGAGGTCGTTCCTTTTCTGATTGGCTTTCACTCCTGCCCTGCCTGCCGGCCGGGACTCCTGGAGCAGACTTGGGCTCAGAAACTCCTCACTTGCTTCACCTCCCAGCATTAATTCGCCTCCAGAGCCGCATCCTAAATAACTTTTTAATTTGAATCAAGGGAGAGCTTTAGCGCGCTCAGTTTCTGGTTTAATGTGATATAAATCGCAGATGCACTTTGATTGAATGGTTAAAGCAGCGACATGGAGATCATCAACACAAAACGCCCTGAACAAAACCATCGAGAGAAATAAAGCTAGTTAATAAGATTTTTGAGAAAGCTTTGTGTTAAAAAGCAAAAAGGAAAACCAGCTGAAGGTGACAGTTAGTTCATGGTTAATAGGATCAGGGCGGCCTGGCAGGGCTGCACACTTCTCTTGGGGGAGGTTCAGCCACACGAAAGAAATGAATGGGACATTTAACACATCTGTTATCTGGGCGAGCAGTGCGACGGGATGGAAACTCAGCGTCACTGCAGTCCCAACTGAGAGGACAGCGAAGGGATTGTCTCAGAGCAGCCTCTTGGGCAGTGCATCAGATTTAGGAGAGGCTTTCCTGGTGCACACCCCCGTTCTTGGGAAGCTTGTCCTTTGCTCTGTATTCATTCATTGCTATGAGAAAGCTGCAAAACTTTGGCCAAGTTATGTGCCCCATAATAGGAAGGGTCATGAGTTTCAACTCAAAGGCCTGGAGCTCCCAGAGGTTGGAAAAAGGCTGGAGAGTCGTCGCCGCAGGCACTGAGTCATCTTGCCAGTGCTAGCTTGTGTGCCCAGGGGCAGCCCCCACCTCAGCTCTTACCCCAAGAGAGCCATGTGCACTCCTGGCAGGGACCACCAGAGAAACCGTGCTGGACCCCGTTTGCCAAGGTGCCAGGAGTTTGCAGGTACCCACCAACTCGGACCCTGGACCAGTCTTCCCAATGGGATAACCCAAATCCAGAGCACCCCAGGCCATGGCGTCACACCGAGCTGCCCCAAACATTCATTTGCGAACCTCCCAGGGCCTAGGCTGGGACAGGAGAGACGAACTTCTAACTTTAATTTAGAGCAGCCTTCACATCTGTTTGAGGCTTCAGCAGGAGGGGCAGACAGGGCTAGACACCGCAGAGGGAGAGTATTTTCATGATGGGGGACTTGAAATTTTCCACACCCTCCCTTCAAGGGGAGAGCTGTTTTAGGGATAGCCCGGGAGATGTATTTCTATGAATATTTATTGATTGATTTTCCAGGCTCAGCGGGGGAGCTGCAAATAAATTTAGTGCGTCCTTTAAATAATTCCTTTTCTATGAGGCAAGATGTCATCTGAAACTTCTAAATAGGCATTTAATTAGCCCGGGTGTTGCTTCGGAACAAAAAAACCCCCGACAAGAGCTTTGGGGGCGCACAGTATTGCAAAGAGGCGGTCGATATGCAGAACTGACGCGCGAGGGCCTTTGTTGGCGGCCCATTGTGCGGGCCATGCTTATGAAGACTAATCCAATCATAAATTGCACCTCTGCGCCAATCAGAAGGCCGGAGCCTCCGGCGAATGAAGCTCGAGTGGAGAACTTTGTTGGACTTCATTGTCAGAGCTGTCACTTTTCAAAGCGCTGTAGCGGGCGGGCCGTTATAAAACCATCACCTCAGCCGGTCCGAGGACCTCGGAGGAGTCGCGGGCGCCCAAGAGGGACCCTTACTTGGAGACGTTTGCCAAGTCCGGGAGGAGGACACCGGGAGGGCCGGGAAGAGAGGCCTCATCCTCCGGCCGCGGGAAGGAGGGTTCTGTCGCCCGCCCCGCTCCTACCATGATGTTCCCCGGGCTCCTGGCGGCACCCGCGGGGTACCCGAGCCTCCTGCGGCCCACGCCCACCTTGACGCTGCCCCAGTCCCTGCAGTCCGCATTTTCCGGCCCCTCGAGCTTCCTCGTGGAGGATCTGATCCGCATCGGCCGGCCCCCCACTTACCTGCCCCGC
>NW_022900928.1:10305635-10308909 GCF_012274545.1 Fukomys damarensis
GGGACCTCAGACCTGGGCTCCCCGGGCACCCCGGGCACGGGCGGCCGGCGCAGCTCTCTGCAGACTGCCCTCTCCCCTGCCAGCGAACCCACGTTTCTGAAGTTTGGGGTGAACGCCATCCTCTCCTCGACGCCCAGAACAGGTAAGTGAAGGCAGAACGCGGAGGGCCCCTTCAGGTGCTTTCCGGACCGAGTTTCCTTTGCAGAGCAAGTACCCGCGCGCGCATCTGTGCACACCGGCGCGCAGGAACCCCGAAACCCCGCGCCGGGCAGGGGGAGCCCGAGGTCCACGCAGGAAGAGCGGGCTTGGCTGCCCCACCCCCAGAATGAACTCGAGCCCCGCGGCCCAGCGCACGCCTGGCGCCTGCCTTTCTGCTCTCCGACTTCTAGCTGTTTTCCTGTCCGAGAGGAGGCATTTGCTGAATTATCTAGCGCCTGGCTCTGCCAGCTTCCTTCTACTCACTCCGGCCCCCGGTCTCCGCCGTGGCCAGGACGGAGGGGGAGAGGGGGCGGCGCTGAGGGCCGCTGGGGGGAGGAGCGTTCGGGGACGAGCCTGCCTCAGGAAGATTCCGTTTACTCCGCCAGCGCGTTGGAGAACGGTGCCCACGGAACCAGCCCCAGAGTCGGCCGGGTCGTGCGCTCAGTGTGCTGCGCGCTAATCCAGTCCGTAATCAAAGTCTCCGTCTTCCTCCCCGCTCCTAGAAACCTCCCCCGCCCTACTCCCGAGCCTGCCTCCCAAGACGTTCGCCTTTCCCTACTTCGAAGGCTCCTTCCAGCCCTTCCTCAGGTCCTCGTATTTCCCAGGTAGGTCCTCTCCGTGTCCGGGGGAGGCTGCCCCGCCGCTCCCCGCCCGGAGCCGTATTTCTCCGTCCACCCCTCGGGGTTACGCTCTGGTTCAGAGGTTGCGAGGCGTACAACATTCACGAATCCGTCGCGCCAATTTGATGCCCTATTTAGCACAAGCACTGACTGCTTGACACTTTGCACCAATTCCCTGCTCTACAAATTAGCCAGAATTGTCATGGTCCCAATTTGAGGCGGTCCCCTTCCCGGCGAGGAGCTGTTGGCATCCCTTCACGCCACCGTTTTCCCACAGAGCCGGTGCGCCGGGCCACGATTCCTCACAAAGGTTTCAGCACCATGACCAATCGGTCAGCTCCTCCGGGCTGCCACACACAGACCGGCCCTCGCCCCTCCACGCCGCCCGCCGGAGACACCTACCAGCCGGGGCTAATTTCTCTTTAGGACTCATTCAGGAATGGGGCTTTTCACAAGACCACATGGGGTGCCCTCTTGTGTGGGGTGCCAGGGGTCGCCCGGAGGAGGAGGAGGAGGCCTAGATCTTCCCCTCACCCCCACTTTCAACTTCCAACCCGATTTCCCAATCCCGTCTCGTGCCCCCCCACCTTGCCGTATCTTTTTAAAGAGCCTGGGTTTGCAAACTAAGAAGCACCTGGAGAGGGTCCCTGTCAAGGTGGGGGTGTGTGAGGGGGGAGAGAAACACCTTACACAGTGTGCACCAGGTTTTCATCCTGGGCTATCACTGGATCAGAAACCCTACAGCTGGTCGAAACTCCCAGGGAGAAGGGGGGGACCCTACAGAGAGAGAGGCCGGCTCGGTCTGGGTGGGTAGCGCCCAGGCTGCACTCCCAGATATCAGCAAAAGAAACCTTGGTTGATTTTTTAAACGGGGAGAGAGAATTCACCCCCCCACACACCGTTCACGCTCCTGCTGATGAAGGAATGTGCTCCTTTTCTCCCTATCCCAGCGCACTAACAAAAACAACCCCAGCTTTATAAATAGCTTTTCATGTCCATTTAATGAGAACGATTCTGCCGGGGAAGCCGATGCCATCAGTGGTCTCCCAGTGGTCTTGGCCTGCCGTTGTGTTTAGTTTGAAAGTGTAAATCTCTTTTGTGCCAGTAATATATGGCTTTCGCTGCTTGTCCACAGTCTTTTTCTGTTAGTTCATTACTACACAATTACCATTCACGCTTCATTAGGGTCTCTGTTTCTTTTTGTTTTTCTTTTTCTCTCCCTTAAAGCGAAACTCTCCCCCTTTTTACCATGCCAATAGCCATTGGGAAGCGGTCACTGTGGTAATTAGCTGCCACTTTTCATGTATTCGGGCGGAATTCTTCCCGTTTTGTGGGGGAGGGGAGGAAAGATTAATATTAAAAAGATGAATACTGATTAGATTTTTTAAAAAAAGAATCCAAAAGCGGATTTTCCTCTCATTCTCTCTCTCTCAAATTGGCGAAGGACCCTCTGCATTGAGAGAATGCATAAGCCACCAAGGTGATCCAAGTTTGGGGTAGGGTTTCAGTTTTATTATTTCTGTTGCTATTCTATGGGGTCCACACAGGTTACTTTCCCTGATACCCTGAATGGAGAAGCTCCACAGGGGGCTGCTGGGGACTGGTTTCATGGTTTCCCTAATCCGGGTCTGCACGGTTGAAAGGCAAAGTCATTTGGGCGGAAAGCGCCTTTCACTGCTGCAGGTTGCAGGTTTGGGGGGTTCTGCAGGGGGAGAGAAAGGAGGGCTTTAAAGAGATGAAGGCGTCCGAGGAGGGGGGGAGCTCGGGACGGGGGACCCTTGTTCTCACCGGCCTCTCCGCTCGCAGCGTCCTCCAGCGTCGTGCCCATCCCAGGCACCTTCTCTTGGCCGCTGGCCGCCCGCGGGAAGCCGCGCCGCGGGATGCTGCGCCGGGCGGTGTTCTCCGACGTGCAGCGCAAGGCGCTGGAGAAGATGTTCCAGAAGCAGAAGTACATCAGCAAGCCCGACCGCAAAAAGCTGGCAGGCAAGCTGGGCCTGAAGGACTCGCAGGTGAGGGCAGGTGCTCCGCAGCTCCGGTGGGCTGCACGCCCTCCTCCGCTTCCGGGCGATCCATCGGGAGGGCTCTCGGAAACAGAGTGGGCCGCTTCCGCAGAGGGGGAAATTGCGGCCGAGTGCAGGATGCACGCTCTCGTGGGCTGGGTGTCCCAGCAGAAAGAGGGTCAGGGAGGTGGAGCGTCCAGTGGAGTGGAAGTCACTTCCGTGGATGCCGAAGGAGCCAGCGCGGCGCCCTCCCGGGCCCCAAGTCCTCCCAGGCCGCGCTCACCCGCTCCGCGCTCTTCTCTCCCGCCCCACGACCCAGGTGAAAATCTGGTTCCAGAACCGGCGCATGAAGTGGCGAAACTCCAAGGAGCGCGAGCTCCTATCCAGCGGGGGCTGCCGCGAGCAGACGCTGCCCACCAAACTCAATCCGCACCCGGACCTCAGCGACGTGGGCCA
>NW_022900928.1:10309250-10323243 GCF_012274545.1 Fukomys damarensis
GCTCAGGCAGCCCCGGCAAACCTTCGGACTTCTCCGACTCCGAGGACCAGGGAGAGGAGGAGGAGGAGGAGGAAGAGGAGGAGGAAGAGGGGGTGGAGGAAATCACCGTGTCCTAGACGCCCCTCTGCAAGGCAGTCCCGCCATAGAAGCGTCACTCCTGGCAAGGGCCTCAGCCCCTCGGTGTCCCAAAGAAACACTTCCTCGTCCCACGCCACTCCCCACCAGCCGTCTGCGCAGCTTCCCAGGGCCCCGTTCTCATCGGCTCCTGCTGTGTAAACGCTGCCTGAGGCGATCTTCGCCCTCCCAGCTGCTGGACCGGCACCCGGTAGGGTAGGAAGTCTTCCGGAGGAGGAAGCTGAATTAGGAGTGAAAGCACCAAGCACAACCAACTCCAAGACCCCTGACTTCCTAGATCCTCTCCTTCCCAAGTGTCAGCCAGCCCCGCTCCCCTGGAAAGCACAAACGTTGCAAAAAAGAGTAAGCCCGTGCCTTTGCCCTTCCGGTCTAAAGGAAATGCAAATATGGAATCTGTTTTTCAACATGCTCTCTGGCCGCAACAAGTGAGTCCTCTGATTAGGAGGAAGAGTCCCTCTTCATTTCTGTTGTGTGCGTTTTTATTTTTGTTTTTGAAAGACAGGGTCTCAGTACGTACTCCAGGCTGGTCTTGAACTCACGACATGGCCCAAGCTGGCTTCGAGCACATGGCAATCCTGCCTTGGTCTCCTGAGTGCTGGGATCTCAGGTGTGTACCATCCTGCCTGGCTGTTGTGTGTGTTTAAAGCTTTTTCTTTTTAATTTCTACATGCATAGTATATGCACCAAGCACTCTATCTTGTGGCCTTTTATTCTTTTGGGGGGAAGTGTCCCTGAGTTTCAAAGCTAGCAGTGGATAGGATATGAACAAAGAGCAACTCATGAACCTCTTTGATTTTTTAAAACTGAATTCTGCTGTCTTTGCACAGCTTTTATGAACTGTACACTATTTTGTACATATGTTTTGTATGGATATTTTATACCAAGGTTATTGTGGATGAATATAAAGGATTGGCTAGATTTTTCTCTCCTCTCTCTTTTTGTAATTTTTTTAACTTTGAAAAGGTAGCTGTTTAATTGAATAACTTATAAAGAAATATTTTGTATTTTTACCATGTACAGATTTTTATATATGTATATATGTATCCAAATGAACACAGGCCAAATAAAAAGTAGAGTGAATACCACGGTCATGAGTTCATAGAAGGTAAGAACAGAAAGAAATGGAGCTCGTCTTGTCCCAGTACTGCGTTTCATAAAAGGTAAACTGAGGGTCAAGAAAGGGAAGCTTGTTCAAAGCTACCTCATTGGTGGGTAGCCAGGCCGGAGTACACCTTATCTCTGGCCCTCAGGAAAGTGTCTTTTCTGCTTTGCTGTCTCATAAAATAACTATATTTACTATGTGATAAGTCAAATATCACCCACAAAGTGGTACATAGCAAAAGCGCAGTTTGCAGTTACCCTCCCTTCCTCTAAGACTGAAAGCATGGGCTAAAAAGCAATCAATGCAGGTCAGTGTAGTGGCTCAAGATGGCTGTGGCTTTCCATTATTCCTTTGAAGACACATTTCCTACTCTTCAGGAGACTTCAAAACTGATGGAGTCTTCCTTCATCATTTTCATATGACCAGTTTTTTTTCCCCCTTGGGTATCGGAAATCGAACTCAGGACCTTGCACTTGTCAGGCAGGTGCAGTGCCACTGACCTACATCTCTGGTGTGTATGACCAGGTTTCATCACAGTGTCACCTACAGTCATCACACGGGAGCCCAGATACAAACTCTGGTATCTGCAGGTGGAAGGAAAGCTCTTTAAAGACTACTTTATTCATCAGGAAGGATTTATGCAACCAGCAGTCGCAGGAGTAGAGAACTCAGGTTAGAATCTTGGTGAGGGCTTTTCTATTCTTTGAGCTTGGTCTTTGCCACCTCAGCCACACAAACTCATGCTTCTTTGTGATCCTCACACCCAAGAGTAAGAAAAAAAAGTTTTCAAGCTTGAATTTAGATGATAGTATGAATTATGGTGGAGATGTGAGTGTATTCTACCAAAATGATTCCTCTTTCATTAAAAAAAAAAAAATCCTACGCTTACTAGTTCCTCCTGGTGAAAATGCTTGTTGGCTATAATCAGAAATACTGCCGACATTATTATTTGGCCCATGTACTCTTTTTTTTTTTTTTTTTTTTGGTACTGGGGATTGAACTCTGGTCCTGCTTTCGAGGCAGGTGGTAACACCATAGAGCTAAATCTCTGGCCCTGGCCCATGTATTCTTAACTGTTTCTTTGGCTTTGTCTCCTCCAGACTTGAAACTACCAAGATGACAATGCTTGGCCTTTAGATAGACCCTCTGTAGAGTAACTCTGACTGCTGATCACAACTACAACCCTCTTCAGCCTGAAATAGCCATAGCTGTGTTTGCCCTTTGTCCCCTCATAGCAGTTAGGGGTACTTCTTTAGAGGGAACATTGCAGATGGGTAAGTTAATCAGAGCTCTGGTAGCCAGTTAAACAGGGCTGGGCTTCGCATAACCAATATAGAGGACAATCAAGACATATTCACTGAAGGCCAGCAGTGACTGATATTCTAAAAAGGTATCAGTCACCTGGCTGGGGGACCAAGATCTTCCAAGAAAGATCCCTGAACCACCCTTTACCAAAAAGCCTTGCTCATTCGTTTCAAACTTGTTATGTGACTTGTCTCCCCATTGGATCCCCATTTAATCACTATTACCTAAGCAACATACTTGTCATAACCTTATTGGTTGTTCATAGTTTTGTCCACCTTTGTGATTTCCCATTGGGTCAATATTACCTAACTGACTGTACTTGAAATCTTATTAGTTGACTATAGTTTTGTCCCACTTTGAACCCTAACTCGTGGCTTTGTCCCATAAAATGCCTTTGGGAAGCAGGGTAAAGCAGGCAACCCACTTTCTGGTCTCCCTTCTGTCTCTCTCAGACAGAAGCCTTCTTTCTCTCAGTAAATTTTTCCCACTCTTTAAAAAAACAAAAACAAAAACAAAAAAACCTCCTCCATGGGGAAAGCCTCTGTGAGGTTTATATGTGATTCTGAGAAGCTGGAAGAGTGACTTCTTTTCTCACTGTTCTCACGGTGATATTTCCCTAACATATGGTGAACATTCAACTGAAGTTCACGCCCTCTGGCAGACAGGGACCTCGGGGCTCTGAGTCACCCAGCCTGTTTTCGGCTTCCCTGTGCCTATGCCTGGGTATCCAGAGATAGAGCTGACCTAACCCTCACCCTCCTACTACCTCTCGTTCAGCTATTTTCAGGCACGGGTATGGGATGGTGTCAACATCCAGAGTCCAAGGACAGGGGAGACACCCCCATGTTCCTGGCAGCAACCCAAATGTCCATTGGTGGATGGGTGGGTAACAGAGGCAGTGCTTTCTCACCATGGTATATTATTCAACATTCAAAAAGGAGGAGATTCAGTCATGTAGATTTCCTCGTGGGCATTATGCCAAGTCTTTGCCCTACAAAAAGACACCTACTGTATGATTGCACTATGCAAGGTACCGAAGCGGCCAAACTCCAAAAAGAAAGCAGAATTATGGTTTCCCCCATGACTGGCAGAGAAGTGCCATTCAACGGCTGTAGAGTGACAGTTTTGTAAGATGAGAAATTTCTCCAGCTCTATTGCACAGCAGTATGAGTATAGTTAAAACTACTCCACTGTATACTTTAAAATGGTCACAATGGTAAGTGTTGTATATTTTTATACCACACTAAATTATTTTTAAATTATTATCATAATTTTTTTGTGGTACCAGAGATCAAACTCAGGTCCTTGCACTTGCCAGGCAGGTGTGGTGCCACTGAGCCACATCACTGGCCCTATTTTTTAATTTTAGAAAGCAAATTGGAAAACTAACTCACATAAAAATCAAGTAATAGTCATAGTTGTGTCCAGTGAACAATATAATTGTAAGATAATGCAGAATCCAAGCAAGGAGGATTATAGGATGTAAAGTATTTTAGGAAATTTAAGGAAATCCAGAAAAGGAAAATACTCTGAAGAGCTCTTTAAAGTGTAACCTATTCCTACGTATTCACAAAAAGTGAACCTATCCATGACTATTTAAGACCTTTCTCCTAACTCTCTTGCCCTCTTCCATGTGGTCTAAACTAGCAATCCTCAAATTTTGGTGTGAAAATCCTTTTACACTCTTAGATGTCACTAAAGGCTTAACCATTTTTTGCTTTTGTGGGATTTTAAAATATCAATGTTTACTATATGAAAACTAAGAAAAAAACATTTTAAGTATTCATTTAAAACAACAATCCACTGTATGTCAATAAAATACCATATTAAAAATAAGTGAAAGAGTTGGGGATTTAGCTCAGTGGTTCTGCCACCTGCCTTGCAAGTTCAAGGTTCCAAGTTCCATCCCTGGTACCAAAATAAAAAAAAAAAAAATAAGAGAGAATGCAAGGAGACAAGTGTGGTAGTACACGTCTGTAATTCCAGCTACTTGGGAGGTTGAGGCAGGAGGATTTCAAGTTTGAGGATATCCTAGGCAACTTGGAGAGATCCTATCCTGTCTCAAAAGACAAAAAAGGGCTTGGGAAGTAGCTCAGTGGTCGAGCAGTTGCCTAGAAGGTGCAATGCCCTGGGTTCAGTCTCCCCTACTACCAAGAAATATGTCTTACGAAAAAAAAACAAAAACAAAAACCAAAATTAGTGAGGTGAATGTTTTACATTTCTGCAAATCTCTTTAATGACTGGCTTAGTAGGGAACAGCTGGATTCTTTTCTGCCCCTGTTCATGCAATCTATTTCAATATGAAGAAAATTTGGCTGTATATAAATATACAGTTCAAAAAGGAGTATTTGTAGAACATTTTAGATGATTGTGGCTTTTATTTTTATATAACAGTTAAACTTTTAACTGGTAGGATTTGTAAAGATTAGAGGCAATTTGCAATCTAAAAGCCAATCAATGAACTTTTCAACTCTGTTTCAGCCCCTAGGCCTGTCTTTCATCCGGAGTGGGTATTTTCCACGTGTAATTTTGTAAATTCATGTGTGGCTCCTCTGGAAACTATGGTTCACTGAGTTATGCAGATGCTCTAAATGTTGACCCTATTCACGTGTCATAAAACATCACACTGGTTAATATTGCCACCCACCTCACCAAAAAAGTCTTTAAACATTGAGAAACTACCAAGCTCACAGTAGCAATTTTAAACTCTCTGCAGTTCAAGTTTTCATTTGAAAGCTCAAATTTTAATACTGAGGAAAATGCTCAGCTTTGTTTTCCAAGTAGCAAGTTCATTCCATTTATTTCTGGGGAAAATAAAGGACATACTCAATGCTTAGACACCATGGTTTTTCTGTGTGTGTGTGTGTGTGTGCGCGCGCGCGTGTGTTTCCCAAGTAAAAATGGTATTCCAAGCCCAGAACAGTGGTGCACATCTATAATTCCAACACTCTGGGAGGCTGAGGCAGGAGGATCATGGGTCAAGCCCAGCCTGAGCAACACAGTGACTTTAACAAGACCGTGTCTCAAAATTCTGAAAAAGGGCCAGAGGTGTGGCTCCATATTAAGGCCCTGGCGTCAACCCTTAGTACCGCCCAAAGGGAAAAAAAGGATTTCCACGTAAAAATGGCTAGGTCAAACAATGGCACAAACACCTTTTCTTGACACAACCTTCACGCAGCAGAATTTTTTGCACCCTTTCCATTGCACCATACAGAGCAAAGGCTTGCATGCTACACACTTGAGGTCAAGACCGAACGCCATTCATAATCCTGACTACCTTAGCGAGCACATTTATACGTGAAACCAGACCTGTGTAGGTCTGATCGTGAGGGCTGCAGAGAACACAGCGACTGCCAGGAGCGCTTGCCTTGATTTGTGTTTTAGGTGAGCTGGCGATTTCACTGGCTTATTTCTGCAGTCTGTCTGGACCGCTGTTCTGGGATAAAATCCAAGGTCCAAAAAGGCACTCGACACATTACATACGGCATCACTGCTTGTGTTTGTTGTCAAACATTCACACGGGAGAGGCCCTCTGATGATTACTTGGTACCAGTACTAAACAGACACAGCAGGACAGGAAGTCCAGGCTCCCTGCAGATGCAACCATTTTCAAACCCAAGCTCCAGTCTTGCACGCGGTTTAGCACCTGGCCTTGGCAGGCCCCTCCGTCACTGGGTTCTTCCCTGGACTTGCGCCAGCCTCGGCAGTGTGACCAACCCTGTGGGGCTTTCTTGGTTTCCACCATTGAGCCTGCTCCTTTTCATTTCTAGTCTGAAAGCTGTAACAATTCTTAATTTTTCCAGAGTGCATCACATCTGTTTTAATAAATTCAATTCAATTCCTTTTAACTCTGAATGCTTAGTCTCAAAATGATAATACTGGGCTAGGGGGATAGCTCAGTGGTAGGGCACCTGCCCAGCATGCTCGGGACTCTGGGACCCATCCCCAGCACTGCAAAATGATAATGGCAATAATAATAATAATAATTATTATCATCATTATCATCATCATCATCATCATCATCATCATCATCATTATTAATTGGAACCAAAATATAATACAAAATATTTCTTGCAAAGCAATAAAGGTAAATGATTAGTGTCAATAAAGGCAGAGGAAAGATAATTTTTGACATAGGTTTTTTTCTTTATTTCCAGTTTCATATAGTTTTAAAAAATGTATTTCTCCCTTCTGCGAGTCAAAGAACTCTCTGATGCAGCATTTTCTTTTCTTCTTCCTCTTCCTCTCCTTCTTTTGTAGCACTTGGGATTGAACCCGGGGCCTTGTGCATGCTAAGCAAGCATTCTATCACTGAGCTACAACCTCAGCCCTTTTTATCTGGAGACAGGGTTCTGTTAGGTTACCCTGGCTGACCCTGATCTCATAATCTCCTTTCCTTAGCTTCCTGAATAGCTGGAATTACAAGTGTGTGCCAACATGCCCAGCTTCTTCCTTCTTCCTTTAAAAAATTACCTTTAGAAGTAGATACTGCAGTTTGGGTTGAAATGCTAATATTCTAGTCTCCTCTATAAAGGACAATAATCTATCCTTAAAAATAGGAAAAATATATGGCAAATAGTTTCTTTACTTTAAAATATAAAATTCAAAAATACAGCAAGTTTTGCATCTTGAAGTGTGACCACTGTCAAAAAAAATTTTAATATATTTCTGAACAGGACAACAAAGTCTACTTTTGTGTTTTTGCATGGACTCAAAAGAAAATTTGGAAAATTCAAAATTGGCATTGATGGGACAATGAGCCCTAGAAGTTATGGCGAGTATTCCTGTAGGAAGCGGGTAGAACTCAGTGGAGGTACTGTGGGAAAAGGAGCTAACCTCTGAAAATACAGGAGTCTTGGAAAATGCTGGGAAGCTCGACAGTACAAAAGCACACATCCAATCAGCAGCTGTTAGCACAGGTGTGGCCTCTTGAAAACTGCTGTAGAAATGTGGCATGGCCTTGGGGACTCCCAGAGGCCCCAGAACCCTCTTCCCTTTAACTAAACACATAGACTGCTTTACTGAGATGAGGAGTGAAGGGACCATCAGGCGAAGTCCCTACCACCCGCCCAGAAATCGGGCGGCTTACACGAGTCCCCACACACCCTTCCCCACTCTGCTCTTCCGTCCCTGCAGTAAGACCTGGCCTCCCCCGTTCCTCCAGTGGGATGTTCTCACTAGCACCTTCTCACCAGCATGGAAACATGGCCAACTCTGCCCTTCCCCCAGAGGACTCCTCCACAAGCTCCTTTCCCTCCTGTTCCCCTCTAGCCACAGACCCAGGTCTCCTGGCCTCTTCAAGGTATCTGATTCTCGGCCCTGACCCCACTCGCTGTGTCTCCCTGAAATGCCAATATCTTTCCCTTTTGCTCCTTGACCCTTGCTGCTTCTCTCTCTATGGCCTCCTCTCCTTTCTGACTTCAGGCAATATCTGCACCATGATAAGCCCCAACCTGCTGCTCATAGATCTCTCTTCTTAACTCCAGTCCTAGATGATCAGCAGTAACAGCTGCCCTTGAGCATCCAGAAAAGCATGCTAAATCCCAGAAGCCCAGGAGGAAATATCTGTTGTAAAAACCCATTCAAACAAGGCGAAAATGACTCTCCCCACCAAGCCCATTGAATGCCTTTCTCTCTCTTGCTCCAAAGCTAGAAACCGGAGTGCCACTCCTAAGCCCTCCTCATCACAGCCAATAGGCCACAACCGGTCTCTGCATGGGGTCCTTAGACCTTCTGTCCTTCTTACTGGTCAAAAAGAAAAGCTATCTTAAAAAAGAAGAAACATACCACATACTAGATGGAGTCATTAATAGTTTACAGACATTATTTCCATTAACCCACACTATGACTATGTTCAATTCATTCCACAGATGAGCTAACAGAGCCCAAGATCTTGCTGGTTCTCCCCAGGTCCAAAACTCATCCCCCTTCCCCAGCAACTTCAAGGAAGGCTTTGGAGGCCTTTCCTAAGGCCTTGGAGGATGGTATGGTTTTTTATAAGCCAGGGCATGGAAATCACATATTGTATTGTTTCAAGAAACACACAAAAGAAAGCGGAGGAAAGAATGGCGCCGTGGTACATTTGTGGACAAGGGTGCTGCAGATGCCTTTAATGAAAGGCAATATTGAAACAAACAGGTGCTGAACAAATAGTTCCAAAATGTGGTTTCTTTCTTTAAACAGAAACAACTAACAATACCTGTGAGCAATCATGCCATAGTGTGCCAGACACATGTCAAATACAGTTTTGATTTCTTTTGCATCTTACCTTGATTAGAAAGCTACAAGGAAGTGTCCATACCTGCCCAGGACAGAACAGGTAACTGAGGCTGACTAACTTTCCCCCAGTTACCCAAGGAAAAGTTTGATCTCATTTTCTTTTTCCTGAGAGCAGAAGGATGAAAAAGCCCAAATCTCTGCTCTTCTCCCCTCCCGTCTAGCAACTTCCCATTCCACAAGGGCCACTTTTCGAAGTCAGTTTGCTTCTCCTTTTGAAAAAGCTTCAGCGACACCATCGAAATGTGAAAAGACGATGTTAACTGGATTTAGAAACGGTTTTCCTGGAGGTCACCTGCTTAAGCCTGCAACTTTATACCATGCAGAAAGAAAATGACTCCTTAATTTTAAGATTCTGGTTTTACTTTAAAAGAGAAAAAAAAAAAACTGGCTTATTGTTGTTGATGCAAAAAAAGAGCCACCTGTTAAAGCAATGTGCTGTCCCTTCCAGATCTGGGGACAGAAAAGGGGCATGAGGGGAAAATCGATGTAATCTGAGAGAAGGACCTGACTGCAGTTAATATAATACATTGTATCCTCAGCATGGGTCATAATCCACCCTAATTTAAGGTGTTCGTAGCAAGGAAGTTGGCTATGATATAGGGGATGCTGTAATGTTTCTGCAGCTTTCCTGCAGATCAAACATTACCCTGAGTTTAAAAGTTTATCTTGGAGCGAGGATTTAGCCCAGTGGTTCCGCCGCCTGCCTCCACAAGCACAAGGTCCCGAGTTCGATCCCTGGTACCAAAAAGTTTATCTTAAGGAATCCAAATGTGTTTATTTAGATGCTGCTAGGGAGAAAAAAATGACCATTCTTTATAGGTGAAACGGCGAGGATACGATTAGAAGACGGTGCTTATTAAAAGGAGAAGTGAAGTAGTAATTTGTTCTTTGGTAAACCCAAAGTGACAAAGTGTCACCGTGTCACAGTGGCACAGTGCACCCCACCCCCCGCCATATCTCACACACACACACACACACACACACACACACACACACACACACACACACACACACCATACACACACACACACACACACACACACACACACACACACACACACATACACCATCAGGGTAAGGCCTCCTGGAATTTCTTTTGGCACAAACATCTTGTTTCAGGACCATGTTTGGACTGCGATTAAAAGAGGATTATTTGCACTGCACAGGCATGTTGCCACGTGAAAGGCTGGGCCACCCCTCACATTTTACTAAACTTTTCTGCAAACATCACACCCCGGCCGTCACCAACAAACTCAGAAGTTCAGAGCAAGGGGCAGGAGAGCTGGGTTTTGATTGTTCTGCGCCCACAGTCGCATTTCAAGCAGCAGGTGCCACTAAACTTCTCAATCTCAAGTCAAAAGGGCTAATTTCCGGGGGCTGAGGGCACAGTCACGCAAGGGTTTGTGTCCCAAGATAAAGGCCCCTGTTACAGCCATCATCATGGGAGGACAGCAGCACGAGTGGATCGCTATTAATCACCCACTGCTGGGTGAGTCCATTCTCATATTTATTTTCTTTGCCTACATAGAACATCCACACCGCACATTCGTTCAGTTTTACAATTCGACCTTACACCACCACTGCTTGCTTTTCACCAGCTCTCAGAGAAGCGGGACAGACCTCCTTCACCTCAAGTTCCAAATAGGCTGAGAGGCTGACTGATTTCCTCAATGCGCCACTGCTGGACAGCAGGAAAAACGGTACCTGAACCAAGGTTTTTAAGCTCCAAGCCAAACGTGTACTGATTGCCTTCTCTGTGTGGGAGATCTGATTGTTCCTGAAGCTAGACCGATGCTGAAACAACAGAGGCATTGCTCTCAGGAAGAGAATAACCCCCATGAAGGAAGAAGTGCACTCATAAGCATACACTGCGAGGGGGGATAGAGGGAAATAAAAAGGGTGCAGAGCTGGCCAGGGAGGGGTCTCTGGAGCGAGGCGAGGGGGACTTTTAGCAGACAGTGGAAGGAGCCCCGAGGGGCACAGCTCGTGGCTGGGGTGGCGCGGACCCCTTGGAGGAGGGGTTCAGTGTTGTTCCCTTTGAGACAGGAAGGCACAGAGCAATTTCAGGTGCGGGGCTCAACTGAGTTCTCCTGCAGGTGTGTGCAGAATGAGCAGTGGACCTGAGTGACCCTGGGCCCCAGTCACCCGTAGGGGTGTGGCCTTGTGCGGAGAGGTTAAGCAGCTGAAAAGTAGGCTTCTCATCCTGCGGGGGCGGCGCTGGTGAGCTGCTCCCAGGAGTCTGTCCCCCGATTTCTAAATAAATGGGTGATCTTGTTCTGTGCTAACTGACCAATCAAACTATCACGAGAGCCAATGAAACAACCTCACCCCCTCCCCAGACCCTCCCAGTATTCTGTGCTTTTAATGATGGGCACAGTGAGGCGTAAAATATTAAGTTTCTTAGCCAAGATCCATGAGGCAGTAATTGGCAGAGTTAAGACGTGAACCAGGGTCCGTCTAGCTTTCCTCCTGTAACAACTCCATCTTCACAATATACCTGAGCTCCTTCTGTTGCAGGTTGTGTCTGTGTGACAGGTATCTCAGCACCATAACCAAGTGCAGGGGCATGGCTCGTGTGTGGTAGAAGCTCAGGCATTAACTGAATGCCTAACCGAGCGGCACCACCAGGAAGCAGCCAGCTCTGGGTGGTGGTGGTACAGGCCGGGCGGGGTTAAGATCGTGGCCTCAGGAGCGAGACTGCCAGCATTTGAACACCTCCAGGCAGTTTCTGAGTGATTGAGCTCAGCTGCACTGTGTAAGGTGTGGGAGTGATGAGTCACCAAAGAGTGGACCCTCCGTTACTTGCAGGATAACCAGTAGCTACTACGGCCATGCTGTGCTGCCTGTGCCTGGAGCCTGAGAGAGAGATTCAGCTGGGCAGCCTGGCCTCTGCCGGACCTGCCCCCTTTACCCACTTCCTATTTCTTCCCATATCCCCCCAGTGTTCTCTGGTTCTGCTGCCACTCGGTGTCTAAACCTGAGGTCACCACCAGGTCCATGGCCCCTGGGGCACGGGACACACACTCACACACACACACACAGACACCCTCACCGGAACCTGCTGTCTGCCCCTCTGTTCCTTTCCATCTCTCTCCCTTTCTTCACCTACTCCCTGATATCTGTACATCACCCAAGTGGAAGCCACTCGGCAGCCCGGTCCACAGAGCAGGCAGCTGTGGGTGAGTATACTGCTGGGTGAGAGTCTTGTCAACAGTGGTTTACACGAAAGAGCTGAGGAAATCAGATGCCAGGGCTCCTACAGCCTGTTTGCCACTGAAGGACAGCATCAAGATCCTTGCTCTTTCCAGGCTTCTGCTCAGCCTCCCCCCAACATAACGGCTTTGAGTCTTGTTTGGTGGTGGCTGCAGGGTCATAGATCCACCCTCTGGTGGCCACATCCAAAATGGGTAGGGTGGGCAGGGAACAGTGAAAAGAGACTCACTCACCTCGGAGCTCTGACAGCCAGAAAGGTGGGATTTTCTTGGCTACACATCGCCTGGGCCTTCTGCTGCTAAGTCTCTCTCCAGGTCCTCACCATGTTCCTCAAACTCATCCGGCTGTCATACTTGCTGTCTCTTCAGAAATGCCCAGGAAGCCTTCCTACCTTCTGGAGGCTCCACGGCTTAGCCCCAGGAATGGCCTTGGTTTCTCTCCTTCCCCTCCGGTCTCACACGGTTCCCCACCTGCCCCGTGTGCAGTGAGAGGTCGAGGAGAGGCATCCATCTTCGTGACAAGTGGGCAGAAGGAGTCCCGAGTCAAGGGAGGAGAACCCGATGCCCCAGATCCTTTGGTGTCACTCATCATCACCTTCACAGGTACCTGCGGGGTTCACCACCTGTCTCTCAACTGCCCTGCTGGCAAATGTTCAGTCGGTTACTATTGGCCACACACACACACACACACACACACACATGCACACCCTGACTGCCTGTCTCCGGACGGCTGTGGTTTAACCCAGCAGTCGCACCTACCAAGGCCTCCAGGGCTCAGGTCGGGCTGGATTTTAAAGAAGCCTGGACATCTAGAACTTCCAGCAGCTTCCCCACTTGTGACACGACTGAGTTTGGGTAAGGAAGACAAAGATAAAACCATGCTGTAACTCTTCCTCTCAGCAGAGGTCCCTACCTCATCCACACAGAGCTGTTCTTTTCCTTCATCTCCCTCCTCTTCTCCTCGAAAGGCCCCCTTTATGGCTGCCTGGGTAAAGAAGGAGGCCTGGCCTTGGCAGTGCGGTTCAGCATGGCGGCAACCTAGCTTTTACAGGTTACTGTGGAGCCGTGGGTTACCGTGTAGACTATGCTGTCGCCTCCACACAGTGTGCGCCCTTCCTTAGCTGGGAGCCCTGACAATGACCCAGGACAGGCAGGAGAACCCTGCTCCAGGCCAGGACAGACTCTTCCTCGCTGAGATCCCTCCTTCCTGTGATGTTGGGAGCAGCCTGGCCCGGCTCCCTCCCCCGGGAGAAGGCCCCCAGGTGCTCTCTGGATCCAGCTACCTGCCAGGGACAACTCCTGGTGGGCTCCTATTGCCTTGGTGCCTGCCGTGTGCGGGGCACTGCCCTCGCACCTCACTGGGCCATCTGCGCAGGTGGTATCTGTCCGCCCGGATCTGCCAGGCAAGTGGCTCAGGGCCCGGGGTGCAGAGGCTCGGGTTCTCCTCTGCCCTCCTGGCTTCAGGCTGATGGCACCAGGCACTGGGTCGCCTCTCTGGGAATTTGCCTCCCTTCTACTCCTGAGCCCGGGGAAACTAACTGTATCCCTAGCTGCTGGGGAGAGGAAGCCGGGGTGCGGGGTGTCACGAGGGGTGTTCCAGGACAGTTACCTCACTGAGCCTCAGTTTTCTCTCCTACCGACCTCCACTCCTGCAGGACTCCCGTGGAAAGACCTGGAGGCCCCAGATGTGCGCGCTTGGGTGGCAGCTCCCCTAGGCAGTGAGTGCAGTATAGAAGGAAGATCCCCCTTCGGGATCAGGCCCTGAGTTCGAATACATCCTCCTCGGGCCCTGACTAGCAAGACCTTGCCAGCGTGCCTTAACCAATCATTTTATGGGGCGGGGGAGGTGGTGGTGGTGGTGGTAGTGAGCACCACACCTTGGTTATATCGGTCACAGGAGTCCAAGAAGGCGAAGGGGGGAGAGAGGGAGATGAGAGAGAGAGGGAGAGAGAGAGAGAGA
>NW_022900928.1:10323279-10346676 GCF_012274545.1 Fukomys damarensis
GGGGGAGCAGCGCCGAGAAGGCGAAGGGGGGAGAGAGGGAGGTGAGAGAGAGAGGGAGAGAGGGAGAGAAGGAGAGAGGGAGACAGGGAGAGAGGGAGAGAGAGGGAGAGCGCGCCCTGCATTACTTGTGCTTTGCTGCCTCCTTGTGGCGCCATGAGGTAACTAGCACTGCCCTTGAAGCCCTGACTTGTGGAGCCCAGAGGCTGGGGTTCCTGGCCAAGGGGAGGTTGCACTCCAGAGTTTCTATCGTCCCTCCTGGGCCAGTGGCGGTTAGGCACGTTAGGACCATCGAGCACATCTAACCCCTCACGGAGATGGGAGAACCACGGCCCTGGGCGGGCGGGACTTCTCTGAGGACAGCGGCACAGGGGCAGGTCCTCAGGCTGCAGACGCTGGTGTTCTCTCCGCTGTGCTCCATCCCCGAGGCAGTCCTGCCGGCTGCACCAACCCGAGACACCTAGCACAGCTGCCGAGAAGGGTGGGGCCCTGTCGGCTCCTGCGCTGCGTGGTCCTGCAGCCTTTGCCTGTGGTGACAGGGTGCTAGCTTATACAGCAGCCCACTCCTGTGACTTTAAACCGGGCCCAGGCACATCTCTCTGCATCCACCGGACCCCAGTGGCTGTCTTCTGAGGTCCCGGCTCTGTCCTCTGACACCCACAGATGGTGCAGGCAGGTAGTCAGAGGCGGGAGGAGGAGGGGGAGGAGAGGGGAGGGAGGAGGGAGGCAAGGGGGAAAGGAGAGCGGTCACAGCGCACTATGGACCACAGTGCTCCCCTGCCCTGCGTGATGGGTGTGGTCTGCTTTGCTTTACTTAAGAGGGCATTGAGGTTTAAGGCAGTGACCTTAACTTGTCTAAGCTCGCACGTGAGCTAGGGCCAAAACAGATGGAGACAAATCCTCAGTTTATGGATTGCAGGCCAGGCTGGCATGAGATTTCACGCAGGGGTAGGGTAGGTGCTGGGGTCGAGGCCACACCCCAGTCTGTGTGCTCACACAGTGCCGCTGCTCCATACCTGGCTCCCACTGGGCCAGCTGGTCTGGTGCTGTTCAAAAGCCTTCTTATCTGAAGCACAGGAAAGACCTGAAGCTCAGAGATCTATGCAAAGCCAATGCTTGTGTGCTCACTACCTGCCTTGGTCCTTCCGGCTGCAGTAATACCATAAAGTGGTGGCTATCTAGTCATTGAGCAGTGCTGGGGACTGAGCCCAGGGAGTGCAGAGTTACACCCCCAGCTAGGTCTCAAATTCACAGTCCTCCTACCTTGGCCTCCCAAGTGGCTGTGAATACAGGTGCTAGTAAGCTTATAAATAGAAATCCTTTATAGTTCCGGAGGCTGGGAAGTCCAAGGTCAAGGTGCACAGGCAGATCTGGGGTCAGGGGAGTATTTGCTCTCTGCTTCATACATGGCCACTTCCCTCTGTGTCCTCTCATACTGAAAGAGGCCAGTGGGCTCTCTGGAGTCTCTTTGATAAGGCTCCTAATTCCATTCAAGAGGGTGCAGTGCTCATGGCCTAATCACCTCCTGAGACCCCACTCCTTTACTACCCCTTTAGGGATCATGTTTCACATGTGAACTGTGGCAGGATACAAAATGTTCAGACCATATCATCTAAGTCAAGAAATAGAAGGACCCTTGACAGCAGCTCAGAGCCCTTTTCAACCCTCTATTCTCCTGCCCTATCCCTTGTTACTTTTCTTCCCCACTCTCCAGCCTGTGCACACACCCATTCTTAAGCATTGCCGTGAACCCACACACAAACTCTTACATTGGGCTTCCCTTGGTATCTGGCTGCTTCTACTCAGCATCAACTCCGTATCCATCCACAAGCATTTTCACTGCTGTGTGACTGACACATCACAGTTCTGTCATTTTACTGCCAGGGGATGTGTAGATTGTTCCACACTGCTGTGAACATTTGTGTAGATATTTCTTGGACTGACTATACATTATGCATTTCTTCTGGGAATGTAACTGTAGCAGCTCCCAAGAGCTGTCACAACTAAGCACTACAAATCAGGTGACCTAAAGCAATAAGGCCAGAAGTCTGTGATCAAGCACGGAGGTCCTGTATCAGTAGAGCTGGGATCCATCTGAGGCTCTGTGTAGAATCCTGTGGTAGAGTGGAGTGTTGACTTGATTGGCATCAGAACCTACCCAGGGACTGGTGGAACACACTTCTAGGCATGTCGAGGTGGGTGGGTCATGGAAGCATGGCTTTGAGGGTCTATGTCTGGTCCCTTCCCCCTTCTTTTCTGGAGTTATTGTCCTCCTCTGATTCCTTGCTGCCATGAACTGAGCAGTTTTACTTCACCATAACCTTCCATCATGATGTTCCTGCCTTGGTGCTGGCCAATAATGGAGGAGGCAAAATGTACTGAGGAAGGGACAGAAGGCAGTAAAGTTCCCCTAATTTACACTCTGGGCAACTGGGCTCATGGTTATTGGGGATTCTCAGAAGAACCCTGTGAAATGTACCGCATACTTGCCCCTTAGAAGGATGGGGAAGTTGTGCCCAAGTGGTCTCCTGGGACACTAAATATTCAGACCCTGAGGGCTGTACTGCCCTTGGGTCAGAGAAGCCTCTTTGGCACTCAGAAAAGTCTCAAGTAGAGAAGTAGAGACACAAGTACATGTGGCAGCAAGTGGGCCAGAAGGTGTCCATGGTATGCTCAAGTGAAATGAGAGGGAGGAGCAGATGGAAAAACCAACAGCGTCTGCCCACCCCTCCAGCCCTCAACCTTCATTTCCTGCTTAAGCCCACCTGTAGCTGAGTCTTCAGGGTAATAATCCTTTCAGAAAATATTCAAAATGAGAGCATTAGTAGGACGAGCTACTGTCTGCGTTGCTAGCTACACCTGAGTAGGAGGCCAGAATTGATGCTCTCCTTTTCCTTTCTTAACTTCCCTGCTGCCAAGCCACTCTTCAGCCATGCTCCATTGTTTGGCCAGAGTAGGGAGCCAGATCTTCATTCCAGAAAGTTCCGATTACCTGGGCTGTGGGAGCTGCAAATGCCCATTCACCGCTGTTACCAGGCCAATAATGAATAATGGCTGATGCTTGAAAACTTATGGTTTTCTAAGGATAGTGCACCAACATGGATGGTCTTTCTCAAGCGGGGACCTTTGTAGAGCCTTGAAGAGAAGAGTCAGAGCACCAGTTTCATAGTAGGAACCAGGGACTCCCATCGTCAGTGTGTCCTTTGTCACGTCTCCTCCATAAAATAAGTCCTTTGGCCTGAGACATTATTCACAATTCCAAAAAGCAAAGCAACTTGCATATTGAATTTATGAGAGACATCTGTTCTGTTCTCTCGAACTGTTTGTCACATTTGGTACCCAATGAGTAAGTCTTGCTATGTGGTGGACAGTCTTCTCTTGATGTTCTTCATAACTATGTTTTACCTTTCACATTTTCTCTACATAGTTTAGAATCAGTTTGCCAATCCCACAAACTAGGTGGGTTTTTTTTTTTTTTTTTTTTTTTTTTTTGTATTTTTTTTTGGTACCGGGGATTGAACTCAGGTCCTTGTGCTTGCAAGGCAGGCCACCGAACTGCTGAGCTAAATCCCCGGCCCATAGGTTAGGTTTTTGAGTGTATCCAATCTATTGTCTATGTTGGAGGAGCTGTTATCTTCATAAGTTTTTAAATGGAGGAGCTGATATCTTTGTAAGCTTTTAAATGTATAAACAATGTTTTCCCCATTCACTTGGAGTTTTGCTAATTTTTGCAGTGTTTTACAGATATCTTGTCTGTGTAGGTTGAGGTGTCTCACATCTTATATTGCATGTATCCCTAAGTGTTTACCTTTGCTCTTAAATTGGTAATTTACAAATTCTTCACAGTTTTGCTGCATACAGATGTTCAACTGATTTTGCACTTATTAAACGTATTTATCTCTAATAATTTACCTGTGCATTCTACTGGACTAAGCATATAGTGTAACATTAACTGTAAATGCAGTGTAATGTTAACTGTAAATGCAGTCTAACTTCCTTTTAATTTCCCTAATTCTTCTTGCTTCTCTGCACTGACACTATTTTTATCACGAGGTTAAGGGTAAGAGGAGGCAACTTTACCTCGTAATCTGAAATAGGATTCCGCTTTCGATGGTTATTGCTTTTAAATGTCCCTTATAAATATTTAACACATGCCCGATTGTTGCCTTGTGAAAAGCCCAGAGGCAGACAGAGTACCCAGGAAATGTGGCTGGAGTCCTGATCCACAGAAAGTGTGAGAAAATATTTGTTGCTTTAATCTGTTGCTTTGGGGAAATTTGTTAAACACAGCAACAAATAACGAAGACAGGCCGGATCCATAATCCTACCCTCAAAGTCAAGTCTAGCGGAGTATGCAAAGTGTATTTTAGAATCAAACAAATGGAGAATTCCATCTCTGCTATATGCTGTTTATCATTACTCAACTGTAATTTAATACTTTTTCCCTTAAAAAATGGAGATCATAATATCTACTTCTCGGTGATGCCGTGATTAGAAAGCAAAACTTTCAGTACCAAGTTTGGAAGTAGTTAGTACTAAAACCCTAGTTCTATTTCTTTTCCTGTCTTTAAAGTCATCCTAGCCCATTAAGCCTTTTATGTACGCTAGTCCCATCTCCTAAGAAACAACAAAATATATCACGTGGCAATGGCATAGGCATAGAAAATGACATGGAAAATACTGGAATTCAGGACACCTTGTTGCAACAGTATGGTACCTCCTTTCTGTTTCATTTGTTGTTGTTGTCGTTTTTTGACAGGCATTAACAATTGCTTATGCTAAACATCTGAATTCCCTATCTCCCCCTGGCTAGGTCATCCCCGTGCACCTTACTGCGTTAGGCATTTCACCTCATTAGCAGTTGAGCCAGCCGTGTGGGATCCACTTCACTGAGATAAAGGGACTCACTGTAAGCCTTTCGAGTTTTTGTGGTTGCTCTTCAAGTGAATGCTGAGATGTGACGCCATCTCCCACTGTCTGTGTCTGCTCCAGATGAAGACCAGACAAAGACGCAAGCTGGAATGAGGCTGTCAAGATCAAGGGAAATCCTGGCATGGCAGGGCCCAGAGCCAAAAGATGGGGCTGAAATTCCAACTCTGTCCCCTCTTAGCTATAGGTTCCCTGGCAAGTTGTTTTCTCTGAGCCTGTATTCATTGCTTGTAAAATGGCAGTAAGAATATCTCCCTATGGTTATTTTGCAGATCGCGTTGGAGATTATACAGATTATGTGGGACACCATCTGACAACCAGGAAGTACTTGATGCATTTAAAAAAATCCTTAATGTTAAGTGGCCAGCTCCAGGGCCAGACAGACACTGACATTGCTTGCTGTTGAAAGTGTGGCCCAGGGAACACAGCACTGGAATCTCCTAGGAGCTCATTACAAACTGAGAATCTGAGACATCATCTTACTCAATGTAGACATCAAAATGACAAAAAGTAGCAAGGAAGTGGACAGAGGGTTAACTCTTACACGTTGGCAGAAAGTAAATGGTTTTCTGGAAAACAGTATGGAGGTTCCTTAAAAAATTAAAAATAGAACATGTGATCCAGCAATCCCACTACTGGTTACACATCTGAAGAAAATGAACTCAGTGTGCCAAGAGACCCCTGCATGCCCATGTGTATGACAGCCGCCTCATGGAGTCAAGCAAGATGCCCACTGACAGCTGAGCAGACAAGGACATGAGATGGAATGTTACCCGCCGTAAAGGAGAATGTGGTAACAGAGGAGAGTATCTCAAGGGAAACATGGAAGCCAGGCACAGAGAGGCCAACATTGCGTATTGTCATTCATATGTGAAACTTAAAAAGTTGGTATCAAGGTCGAAGAGAGTAGAACAGTGATTGCCAGAGGCTGGGAAGAGTACTGGGGAGAGTGGACAGAGGGAGGTCAGAGAATGGGTACCAAAATAGAAAGCATAGGTGTTCAGTGTACCAGGAACTGGTGAGACGGGAATTAGGGTCCTAGGAGGCAGTAAGGACAACAGTTCCAAAATGAAGTCTGCTGAGCCACAACCCTCAAGGGAGCTTTCGAAACATCTGCCGAGGGTCCTTCAGTGGCCCAGGACCTCCTCAGAGCAGGACCAGACAGGCCACTGGCACAAGCACATGTGGGCACCACATGAGCACTGCACAGACTGGACCCTAAAAGTATGGAGACTGCTATAGGACAGAGACATTGCTCACCCAGCAGCCCGTGCTCCCTTCTAAGCCCATTAAAATATCCTAGGCAAAGAGCCCTCCTACTCAGAACCTCCTCCTGGCCAGTGGAAGCTTTACTTCCTTGCCTTTGTGTATTTTACGTTCTCACCTTTATATCTTTTAAGTGAATTTCCTTGCACCTTACCACCTCTGTCCTCGGATGCACTCTTCGTCTCTGTGGGACACAACTCCAGCATTCCAGGAACACTAGTGGTGTGAAAGAAAGTAAAGTGATTACACTTCGCAAAAGAGTATTTCATAAAGATCTAAAAGAGAGTCTGAAGGTTCTCAACACAAAGAAATGATAAATGTTTAAGGAAATGGCAATGCTAGTTATCCTGGTGACATTTACACATTGTACACATGTATTGAATTAGCATACTACATCAGATAAACAAGCAAAACCAAAAATAATTCTGAACAACAATAACAACAAAAAACTGAGAGCCTTGAAGGCCACCTGGACGTACTGAATCATCTCCTATGATTCCACAAGATGGCCCCAATTATTTGTAAACTTTGACAGGGTCTCAACACTGTATTTCTTCCTTTTTTTGGTACTGGGGATCGAACTCAGGACCTTGGGCTTGCGAGGCAGGCGGCAGCACCCCTGAGCTAAATCCCTGGCCCCTGAACTCTATTTCTAATGAGCTCCACATGAGCTGTGGTAACGGGAAACTGAGAAGAGGTGGGATGGTGAGGACACACTGGCAAATACAGGCTCACGTATGTTTTGTGGTTCCTGTCTCCAGACCAGAGAGACTTCCTCTTGGCATGAAGTTGAGCTGCAAGTAGGTTTTGCTCCAGTACAGACAAGCCGAGCCATTCATTTGAATAAATAAGCATCGATTTTATTGAATCATGAATAATTTAAGACTGGTACAATTATCAGCTTTATTCTCTATGACGTGGGGCATGATCTCCAGCAGATCATTGGCAAATCCAAAAACCTCATGACAAATGAAAATTAAATAGGGAAGGAAGGCAGGAAGAGTGGGAGGCAGGAGGGAAGCATACCGTACACAAAATACTCAATTCCTAGTTTTCTCTTTAAAAATGGCTAGAAAAAATTCATCAAAATGCAGCACTTTAATCAATTATTTACAATTTCTATGTTACAATGACAAAATGTACATCTTATAGAGCATATTTCATAAACTGCTCCACTGGAAACAACTAGGTCAAAACAGCAAACCTTCCATTTAATATCCATGAAGTTGGATTATTTTTTTCCTTTGAAGTAGATTCGCCACAATCAAATTGGAATACACAGCATTTGGAAGTTTAAGCATTAAACAAGAAAATAAAAAATGTCCCCAAGGTAGGACAAAAGTCTAGGCAAGTCTTGTTCCTTGTCCCACCCCATCCCACCCCACCCCCAAACCTTAAATTAGAAGTTATTCCCACCTCATTTATGGCTGGCCTGTATAATTCTTGGCAGTTTGGGAAGAAAACTTTTGGCTTCCATTAGTAACTCAACTTATACGTTGCATAGAATTTCATACGTTTTAAAATTAGCCTAACAGTAGAAAAAGGCAAAATGGAAGCATTTCAGACAGAACCCTAAATGAGTACAAAGTCACTCTGTCAAAGGTGAGTGACACTAAAGTAAAAATAGGACCAAAATAAGAAATAGGCATATTAGACAACCCTGCTTCCCGAAACTTGAGGAAGGGCACTGAGTTGTGAACTCAAACAAGGCCCACTACATGGGGACACTGTTTGCCTACCAGGCAGTACCAGGTACACAGGTCTTGGTTCTGAGTCTGGACCCAGTGGGAGGGAAGTCTGGGGTAGGGGGATAAAGAGAAGAGAGGGTGTCGTTTAAAAAAAAGAAACCCCAAAGTTTCAAATAACATTGGCAGGTGTCTACTCGCAAGGTGACTGGGAAACTGCCCAGGAGGAGGAGGTCAGCTGCATTTCCTCCCAAATTCACAGTATGAGAGTGTAAGGTCATCGCTGGGAGACACATTGTCTGAGGAGGGCCACCCTTCAGGTTTACCAGAAGGCTCAGGGTTTGGCTCCTGGTCACAGGCTAAATATCTGGTTGAAAGTTTTATTGAAATCAAAAACAGCACAAGACATACTCACACCCAGATGGCTCATGAAGGCTGAGCAGAAGAAGACAGTCTGAGTTGACCGAGATGTGAGCAGGGACAGTGTGGAAAGGTTTTCTAGTCACCAGTGAGTGCAACACATTCCCCGGCTCCTTTCGAAGAGGAAGACAGTGGTGTCATATGCCAAGCGATACGGAACAGTTTCGGTCAAGCTCTTATGATGAGAAAATAAAGAAAAATGCCAAGACACAAAGCTTCCAAAACAGAAAGGCCAGACATGGAATAAAACCCTGATCAGTAACAAAAACACCCTCACTGGGGCCCAATGAAGATTCTCTTTATAAAGCACAAACAAGTAAAAAATGTACCACACTCGGTGAAGAAAGTCACAGTGAGCCAAAGACCTGGCCAGAAGAATCAGCAGGGTCCTGCACACTGGGCTGGTGACAAAGGTCACTGTCCTAGCAGTTGTCACCTGGAGATGACAAGAACCAAAAAAAAAAAATTTTTTTTTCCTTTTTCTTTTTCCTATGGTCATGCATCCACACAAATGAGCCTTCGATGAGGAAGATCACAGCAACTTGAGGCGTTCTCCTAATATATAGATGACTTTTTAGCCCTGTTCATTTTGATGGGGAAAAACAAAACAAAAACATCAGGCAGGCACAACACTCGTGTGAGGGAACACGGTTAGTACAAACCCAGTAAGGCATCGCTTTGGGAAGGGCAGCACCAAAGAGGTCAGGCAAGGCTGGCCAGACGGAGGACAGGGCTGGGCTTCCATGAGGGGTGGCCGCCCCGCCCTGCTGAGCTGGGCCACGTTGGTTGTGGGGAAAAGTGCAAGTCTTCTGCGAGGTGACCTCACCACCCAACCTGAAGCTGGAGCTGGGGTGCCCGAAGAGTGACCCCCAACCCTCAAAGATGAGAAGGAAAGGAAAGCCCAGGGCTCACCCCGCTGGGGGGCACCCGAGCCGCCCAGGCCCAGCAGTAAGAGGAGAGTGTCTAGAACAGCGAAGAACTAAAAATCACAACGGAGCAGGACCAACCAAAGCAACACTCATCTCCCGGGGCTCTGACTCTCACCAAAGGATCAGCTCTCACCAAGAATGGAAGGAGAAAAACCTTCAAAAGCAAATGAGTCAGAAAGGGAGAAACTCAGCCTCATGTCACCAAGGTCACCAGTTCCCCAGAGTAGTACAGTTCTCAATAGACACAGTGTCCGCAGAAAAAGAAAATAAAAACCAACCTGATTCACTGAGACATAAAATAAGAAACAGACACGTGCTGTTCTGCAATGACAGCCACACCACGCGCTCACATTCTTACTTGGTCACTCACTCTCATGGATCACTGGGGGGCCGGAGGGACCCGGAACGGGGGACTGAATGGAACAGGAGGCAAGATACCCCTCAGGGAAGGAGAGCACCTTTTAAAAAGCACAAAAAAGCATGATGTGTTCCTTCTCAGCTTTCCCCGGCCGGAGCTCTGCAGGATGGCAATGACCAAAGCCAGTGTCCCGCTAGCACCAATTCTGTGATGGGCTGGGTGGGAGGAGGTTGGGGAGCTGCTGCAGCTGTGGGGAAACCCTGCATGTCAATGTCATCAACTTGGTTCCCGTCCCTTCCATCTCTGGGCAGCTCCTGGCAGGATGCTGTTTGGTTTCAGAGCTTCCAGTGGGTTCTTTTTCAAATATTTTCATCTTATCTCACTGGTGATGATCCTTTCCCAAGAGAAGTATGGTCAGTGTCTTTAGGGAGGTCACAGCAACAAGGCAAAACCAGGGTTAGAGTCAAACAGAAGATAGTGCAGTTCTCACTGTGGAGGGAAGTGGTCCCCAGGCAGCTGGATGAGGGACTCGGGGACTCAGGGCTCCTGCGGCTCGGAGGCTGCATGCAGCCGGGCTGGCTCAGGAAGTCATCTTCAGACAGCGTGCGGAAGGGTGTGGTGGGATGGGGCGCAGCGAGGGGTGGCGGGTGGGCCCCACGCTGGGCCCCTGTCACAGAGTGGACTCCAAGGATGAGTCCAGGATGTCGTCATGGTGGCTGTTGCTGTTGGAGTCGCTGTCGTAGCTCTGGGGGCTGGAGTAGTTGGCCGCTTCTTGCAGCCTCATGAGCATGTTCATCTAGGGGCAGAGCAGAGAGGCGTGAGCCGCAGTCCTGTCCCCAGCAGCCACCTCCACCAGCCACAAGCTGGGAGTGTAGCTCCCAGCCAGGAGGCGTCTATGGCGGGGTGGAGTCGGAGCCAGGTCCCAAGGGTGCAAAGCCTGGCCTCTGCTCTCTGCCGCTGCATGATCTGAGGCAAGAGACTTAAAATTCTGTGCCCATTCCCTTTCTGGTCCCGTGTAAACAACGGCAGTACCTGCTCTACAATGAATGCTATGGTGCAGATGGAGTTGATATGCATGCACCACTGAAGCAAAACACAAAGTCCTTTGTAAATATTGCATTTTTTCCCCCTGGGAAAGGGCACACCTTACCTGGGCATTACCCTTCAGCTGGGTAAAGAGGCCACCCTCGCAACCTTGCTCTCAGAACAGAGGGGCTGTCAGCCTCAACATAGGGAGCACACGCCACCCCCTAGTGAGCGGGAAGCCCCCGCTGGGCCCCTGGCTCTGAGCCTGGGCTAGCCCGGAGCCGCTGTCAAGGCCCCTGTGGGGCAGTGGTGGAGGGAGCAGCAGCTATGAGCAGAGAACAGGTGTCGGATACTGAATGCAACCAAGCCCCGGGGCCTCCTCTGCAGGCAGGAAGGTAGCAGCGTGTGTCCGGCAGGGCTGACGGAGGGGTGGATGGGTGCGGTGTGCATTAGGGCCCTGAGGAAGGGGCCACCTGGCACATCTGCTTCCCTGGCTCAAAGGGAAGCACTTAGAGAACGAGCTTCACGATCTCCCCTCATTTGAACCCTGTTGGCCATGATGTGGGAGGAGGAATTAAAAGCAACTCTTATTTTTCATATAGCTAGGAGTTGTGTGTTTTCTATTCCACACAGCAAAGAAGTCAGGGAGACAGGGCCTCTTCCGGCTAAGGCCAAGCTGTTGGGGAGCTGGGTATGAAACCCTGCTGCCCCGCAGACCCTGTGCAACTTCCCCCGGAAGCCAGGCCAGTGGACATGAGCTGGTGTCCATCGGCAGAGCCACAGCGAGGGAAGAGGCGGTGCTGAAGTACTACAGACAATCCTGGGCAGCTGGGGTTAACTATTCACTCATCAAACATTCTCAGTGCACCACAACATGTGGGCCTGGGATAAAGCCAAATCTGTCTTCAGGGAGGAGTTCAGGCTCATGAGGGAAGGGTTATAAAATAGAGTTATCATGATCCTTGGCAGAGAGGAGGGACCCAGGAGAATGCTGAACACCTAACTTAGTGAGAGAGGCCGGACTGTAAGTGAGGGGGGACTAGATTTGGAAAGGAAGTGTTTTCTGAATGCCAGGTCTTACCTAAGCACCTTCTCAGTCAGTGTTATAAACACTTGGCTAAGAAAAGACCATCTCAGGAAGTCTGTTCTTTCCTCTAGATATCCTAAGTCCTATTTTTATGGAAGTTAACCCACGAGCATGACCACACCAAAAAGACCCCGGTGGCCTTGGCTTTGAGTTGTGGTTACATTACAGATACTGTTCCAAGTGTACATCCTTCCTCAGAAAACCATGCAGACACTACAAGCAGGCTGTGCTGGTACCACGAGCATGGAATCCTTTCAAAATACAGTTCCGGTTTAAATCCCCAATGGAACCCAGCTACCTCGCCCCTCTCCACAGGCGGACACACAACAGAAATCACGTGTCATTATTCATTTTTAATCTAGCAAATCAATTGGCTGGCTGGGCCAGAACAGTGAAGCAGCTGTCTTTTAATCCTGCTGCGTCGCTGATGACTGTTTTCTTCCATTAGGTAATGTAAGTTCATCTTCTCTGCTGTGATTTTCTTTTTGCCATTGCTGCCAAAGAAGCTCAGGGCTAAATTTCAGGTATGATAATGGCCATGTAACCATGGGACGTTTGGGTATATTCACTTCCTCTTTATTTTATGGGGATTCAGAGCGGGCAGGGCTAAGTCAGCAGAATGACTATGTATGGTTCTCCCCTGGATAGAGGACGCCCGTACTGATGATGAGTGCTGTGACCGCACCTCTAGGGTCTGTGCGCTTTCTCCTTAGGCTGGGGCCCCTGGTCCTAGGCACACTCTTCCTCTGTTGAGTGTTCAGAGGAGTGACGGGAGAACAGGACAGTGCCTGGTAATGGTGGTATCTCCACTCATAGGGCAAACAGAAGAGAGACAACAAACAGGTATAGGGACATTTAGGTGGAAAATAAAATAAAACTCTTAACCTTCGATCTTATACCAGAAAAATATTTCAGGGCATATAAAGGCTTTGGTGAAAAACTAAAACCATGGAAGAAAATATCGGTACACATGTCCTAGCCTTGGGGTGCACCCAGCCTTCCAAGGCAAGGCCGGGCTTAGCGACCTCGGTCCTTCCAGAGTGCCCAGAATTACGATCGACAGCAATGCCCTGGGCGCTGAGCTCTTGGGGAGCGGTGGACTCACCAGCGGGTCCCCCTCAGCATCGCTGGGGGGCACTTGTTTGCTGGAGGGCCCCTCCCGTGGCATGGCATAGCCGTCGAAGCCAACATCCTCAGGCCGCAGCTGCAGCAGCGGGGGCCACTCGTGCTGCTGGGGGCTGGCTGCCCACGGGTAGGTGTCCATCACCCACTTGGCAGGATCTTCCCAGGGTGCGCGCCGTCCATACAGCTGGAAACAGGAGAAGAAGGAGCAGTCGGGATGCGGGCTGAGACCTCTCGTGCGGTCCCGAGGTTTCAGCTTTCTGCAAAGACTTCCCAGCCCAGCATCACACCCTTTCCAGACCCCCAGCCCAAGGAAGTCACCCGAGATGCAGACAGAATGAGGTGCTAAGACAGAAGGGTCTGGAGTCAAATGCGGGCTTGGCTGACCTGGCTTACCCTCCACTCCGAGGCACCGTGCAACCCTAACCACTGGGCTTTTCTGGTCTGAGTTGAGAAACTGGCTTCTGGGAGAAAAACAACCAAATCTGAAGCCTGCCGATTTCTGCGGTGTAAATACTCCCACCATGGCCAAATTAAAACAACACCACGGAACATAGAGTTGCAAAGAGGCGCTGTCAGCTTTCACGAGGCAGCTCATGAACTCGTGGGTGCACTTACCTGTGGAAGGCAGGCCTCCCACATAAGCCAGGTGCTGGGTAGTTTGATGCAGCCCCGTCCCTCAGAGCGAGTGTGGCTCTCGGAGCCCCCTACACCCTTTGCAAGTCCACACCACAGACCGAGGAGGCTGTGTGTGAGGGTAAGGTTCTGAGTACTTCTCCCAGTCACATGACTCTCAAAACTATCCATAATAACTAATTTGCTTTTAATACAGTAAACTGTATTGCTAGCACTTAGTAGTTTTATAGGACCAACATACTATGCCTCCAAGCTCCTTTTCTTAAAACTTGAGATCTAAAGATATAAGGATTTGAGTGATGATTACTGGCCATTTTGAGAAACCCATACATTCTTTTTTTTTTTGTACCGGGGATCGAACTTGGGACCTTGTGCTTGTGAGGCAGGCAATGGAACCAGTGAGCTAAATCCCCAGCCCAAATCCATACATTCTTTTTTTTTTTGGTACCGGGGATCAAACTCAGGTCTTTGTGCTTGCGAGGCAGGTGGCAGAACCACAGAACCACTGAGCTAAATCCCCGGCCCCATACATTCTTAAAAGAACAAAAATCTAGGTTGGATGGAGAGTCCAGGTGAGGCTCCTTCCATTATGCAGCCCGCTGTGGTCTGTGCAGGAATGCTGGGTTTCCCTGCCCTGGCTCTGAAGGGAGTATCCTACTGTGTCTTTGTCTTGTGGATGGGGAGACAGCCCCAGGGAAGAGAGAAACCAGAACTTGAAACCAAGGCTGTCCACCTCCACGGTCACTGGTGTCCACGTGGACAAGGGAGGAGATGCTCACGACACTGTGTTCTAAAGACACCCCCACTAGAGGACCATAGGCACAGACACTGGGAGCTCCTGCACACGGGCTGTGGGGCTCCAGGCTACAGTACCAGATGGGCCTGTCCAGGTGCTCCCTCTACATCCAAGAATCTTACAGCAAGAGGCTGAGAGCAGCAGACCAGAGCCCTGAACTGACAAAGCCACAGCTTTCTGAGTTGTGGGTTGGTGGGGATAGAGGGAGCTGCAGCCGCCTACTCCAGCCCCTTATTTATAAGATAGGGGACAGGGCCTAAAGAGCTGGCCAGTTGTGAAAAGTTACAGCATAGAGCTGGATTCAAACCAGAAACCAGCTTCCTTGGCTAGGCCTTCATCTCCCTACCACTGAGCGACTCCTCCTTGAACTACTGTGTAGTGACAAGAGCCACTCAACTCAGCAGACCTGAAGTGAGACCACACTGTCCTCACCCGTCAGCCTGGCCCTGGCTGGGCTCCCTGTTCCCTCTGCACCCACTGTCTGAGCCATCCCAGACCCCTGTCTGATTTCTGTCCGTGATGCCACTCTCCCTGTCCCATCCCAGACGGGACCACCCGTGTCAGTGGCTGCACGCATCTTGTGTCAGGATGGGAGACAACAAGAGGCTCCAGGGCATGTCTAGAGCTGAAGGGAGCCGCTTTAGATGAGAGACGTTCCGTTTCCAGAAGCTTCTCTCCATGTCTTTCCCACTGGATCTGGGCTTCCTTTCCTGAGCCTCACTTGACGGAGCTGTGGAGCTTGCTGAACTACCCTCCTTTCTGATAGCTCCTGCTTCTGTCTCCACACTCAGCTGCAGGAGGCCCAAGGCTGCAGAATCCCAAGGTCACGGTTCACTCGTTTGACTTTCATCTCTGACCCCAGCCCTATGTACTCTGAGAGCCTTTGGGAGTCACAGAAAGCAGATGAAAAAAACAAAACAACAACAAAAAAACTTCTGGTCCAACTTTCAATTTACAGGCAAGGAAGCTTCGGTTCAGAGACCGGAGATTGCCAGGGCCCGGGGCAGTCTGGTAATTGACAGATGGCCCATCTTGCCCAGCCCTGGCCCCACTCCCAGGCACCAGGTGTTTAGTTGCTCTGCAGACTTCAGACACTTTGGCAAGTGTTTCTCACGACACCTCCAAAGGGGAACGGGATTGGGACTGAGTCATAAGACGAACGCCCATTAGGTGAGGTGAACATCATCTGTAAGAACAGAAAATATTTTTACAAGCTCCCTGCTTGCTCCTGGACATGTCCAAGTCCAGGTGATGAATGGCTGAGTAAATACCGTGGCAGCAAAGGAAATTCCATAAAGCTCCTGACTCCACTGCAGAGCCCTGAGGGCAGCAGCACAGACAGCTGGAGACAGGCAGGCAGGAAGACAGACAGACAGGCATTCTCTCTCTCTCTCTCTCTCTCTCTCTCTCTCTTTCTTTTTTGGTACTGGGGATTGAACTCGGGCCCTTGCACTTGTGAGGCAGGTGGCAGAACCACTGAGCCAAATCCCTGGCCCAAAATGAACTTTCTTGAGGCAAGGAAGGAGCCTGGCATTGCTACTGGACACTTCTCAGATGAAGAAGTAGAAATGGCAAATAAATAATATGAAAAAATGTTTAACATCACTGGTCATTCGAAAGATGTAAATTAAAACAACTTGAGATTTCACCTCACTCCAGAAAGAGTGGCTGCTATCAAGAAATCAACCAATAACAAGTGCTGGAGGGGCTGTGGGGTAAAAGGGAGCCTTTTCCACTGTTGGTGGGAGTGCAGACTGGTGCAACCAGTGTGGAAATCAGTATGGAGATTCCTCAAAGAACTAGGATTGGAAGTCCCATTTGACCCAGCTATTCCTCTGCTGGGTATTTCTCCCAAAAGAATTAAAAGAAACATACCACAGTGATACATGCTCATCCATGTTTATAGCAGCACAGTTTGTAATTGCTAAATCTTGGAAACAGGGTCCAAACTAGGGTCCAAATGCCCATCAGCATAATGAATGGATAAAGATGTGGTGTTTCTCCTGTCTCTCTCTCTCTCTCTGAATCTCAGTGGAGTACTGCTCTGCATAAAGGATAAGCTTGAGATAGTTCTAGGTCAATGGATGCACCTTGAGGCCCTACTCTTAAGTGAAATAAATCAGACACACATGTGTAAATATCACACTGGTTCTCTGGTGGGAGAAACTGAAAGTGTAAATAAGGATCAAAATGTATAACAGACATTGGCAAAAAGAAAATGTTCAAATGGAAAGGGTAAAAAGGGAGAGAGAAGGGGGAAAGGAAGGAAAAGACAAGGCAAAAAAGAAAATAGAAGGAAAATGGAAACAAAGCTTTTGTTCAAGGGAGGGAAGGGGAAATGGGAAAAAAGAAGAAGCAGCATGTACAAGAAGGTATATCATGGACAGATACAAACCCCCTATGATGAATGCTATCATTATGTATATCTAAAATATACCAATAAAAAAAAAAGCAAAGAAGGGAGGAGAGGGGATGAGTAGGGAGGGAAGGGGAGAAGAAAGAAAGAAAGAAAGAAAGAAAGAAAGAAAGAAAGAAAGAAAGAAAGAAAGAAAGAGAAAGAAAGAAAGAAAGAAAGAAAGAAAGAAAGAAAGAAAGAAAGAAAGAAAGAAAGAAAGAAAGAAAGAAAGAAAGAAAGAAAGAAAGAAAGAAAGAAAGAAAGAAAGAAAGAAAGAAAGAAAGAAAGAGAGGCTGGGGCTACAGCTTATTACAGAAGCTCTGAGTTCAATCCTCAGTACTGGAAGAAAAATCAAAGAGGAGAGGTTTTGGAAATGAAACAGACTGTAAAACTGGCAGGCGGGAACTGCTTCTATTGGCCTAGAAAGATGAGTGGCTGGGCAGCTATTTGGATGTGGCCCTAAGGACACTCCACTGAGAAGCTCTAAAGTCATTCCTGTTCCTTTTTTTTTTAAACAAAAGCAACATTTGGTAGAGAGTGCTGCTAGGCAGTGATTTCAAGTTGGGCAAAGACTGCCCACTTGTATCGCTCTGCCTACACACCTGTCTCAGCATGGTCACCTTACAGAGCCACGCACACACTCTGGTTTGATGACATACCAGTCACAAGAAGCATTGTATTGTAGTTTTCTCTTCCAAGTTCTTTTTGCCCTGAATGCCCCTGAAGACTATGACCACTGCTACCAAGTCCAATCTTCTCCAGAATGAGCCAAAGTTTTGGCCACAACAAACCCTCACGGAAGCCGTAGCGTGCAGTGCCACATGTGTTGTGGGTGCCCCCCATGCCGCTGCACCCTCCACAGACCTGCCACACTCTCTTGTGCCTGCCATTGCCCAGAGCCGGACACAACAAGGCAGCCCGGGGAACCTGGAGGCAGAGCTGGGGGCGGTGCTGATTCGCTGTGCGCGGTGCCTGCTGACCACTCACTGGGAGCCCGAGGGACTTCTAAGCTCAACGGTGTAACTGCACCTTGGTGCAGTGAAACAGCGAGCTCCTGCTTAAACCTGAGCTGAGCAAGACGTGAAGATTTTGTACTTTCCAGCTACTGCCAAGCAGGAGGGAGTTGGAGACACACGGGCCCCAGAACCACTAGGGAGGGGTCCTGACATCAGGTAGTGCGTGCCTTGGGTTGAGGGTGAGGCTAAGCATCTGGAAGGCATGGGTTCAAATTCTAGGTCCTTCTACCTTCACTTTTGTGACCTTGGGTAAGTCACGTATTTTCTCTGAGCCACAACTGTCCTCACTTGAAAGGCAGATTAAAATAAATCAATCAGTCTGAGCAAGAGTCACAAAACCAATCTGGGGCTTGAGCCAAACAGCAGCTGCAAGCCTACTGCGCAACTGTGAGCAAGCAACGGAAGGAGTGAAGGAAGGGGCAGAAAAAGAAATAAGATATGTTCTGTGCAGCTACCAACACGCCGTGATGAATGCAATCACCGTGTCCTGCTCACATCTACCAATAAAAATAAAAACAAAACAAACCAGAAGTGCTTCACCCATTTCCTGTGTGAAGGGCTTCGTCTATTTCTCCTGTACTTAACATGCCGAGCACTGTACAGCCCTGATTTCATCCACTCCTTGTAGCAGCATCGTCAGCCCCTCCTCAGGCTCAGAGAGGCTAAACAACTCTCTTGGGGTTACAGAGCCAAGGAGTGGCTGAGCCAGGACTTGCAGTTCCCACCGCCCAGTGCCAGACTGATGACCACGCAGGGGCGAGGCAGCCACTGGACCCCAGGCAGACGCCAGCGGAGGCGATGGGACCACTCCTCTCTTGCCTTCCACACCCAGGCAGCCAGCCGGAGGGCCGTGCCTCTCACCTGGAGTCCTTCTCTGACGGCTTCCAGGAGGTAGGGGATGATGGAGTAGTTCCACAAGTCAGTGAACCACACCCTCGAGCCATCCACGTCAATGGGGCATGACAGGAAGAGCCGGGGGCCTGGGGACCAGAGGAAAAAGAGATCAGAGCCGAGAAATGGGTGAGATCCGTGTCCGGGGAAGCCATGCCCTGATCAGCGCTCACAGGAGGGGCCCTGGATTTTCTAAGCGCTGGCAGCGTCGGCGGCGGGAGCTGTCGGTGGGGGCTCTGATGGGGACACTGATGACCTCAGTCAGGCAACCTCTGAGAGGGGAAGGCTTCATGGAGAAGATGTGCTCTGTGGTATTAGCAGCCTTGATGTGAAGGACAGAAACACACTTCATCTCCACGAGGGTAGACCCGGTGAAGCAAACAACAAACACTTACATTTGATGGGTTTTCAGCTTTTAAAAACCATTTTAAAGGCTGCACCGACAGGGAATGCTCAAGAGACAAGAAGAAATAGGAAGAAAGGGACACGTGGTAGATGTACACTGTGACCACAGTGACAGGAAGCATGGGCACATGGTCGAGGCCACAAGAAGGACGTGTGGGCTGAAATGGTGCCCGGGTGGGTGCATGACCAAGGGGCCTCTCTCTCTCTCTCTCTCTCCTAAATCTCTACCCCTCAGAAATGCTGGTCAAACTTTCTTTCTAAGCAAAGCCAACACCAAAGCCTTGGGGTGGGGCTCACCTCTGAGCCAGCGGTCTCTGCACCGGCCCAGGCAGGGCACGTCTCCCCACCCATCACAGGCCTTGGGTTCACCCTACTCCGCAGACAGTCTGTCTAGGGCCCTATGCTGCACTGTCCTGGTATCACCGCCCTCCTGCCAGCCTGCTCTGCCCTGCCCCCCAGCCTCCCACCTACCGATGGTGACGTCAGAGGAGCTGTGGGCCTCCAGGAAGCGGTTGAGGTGATGCCAGACCTTGGGGATCCAGTCGATGATCTTGACCAGCTCCACATTCCGTACCCGCCCACTGATCTCCGTCTCCATGAGCTTCCTCCTCAGGAAGCGGCCAAGGAAACCCTTCACGGGCTCTGTGTGGTTGGCACAGAGCACCCACCTGGGGGAGGTCAGGGATGGAAGGGTCACTTTTCAACAGTGACAGTTGGCAAGCAACGGCTACCCTCAACAAACAGGAAGTGCACATCTATGACAAAAACAGGGCTCACTGTGCACCACTGCCCTAAACACTGCGCACTGCGTGAGCTCACAGATCCTCACACACCCTGCGCACAGACAGCAGCATCCCCATCTCGCAGATAAAAAGCTCCGAGGCCCTGACAGGACATGTGGCTTATCTGGGGTCACACAGCTGGTAAACAGGAATCCAGGTGAGAACCTGCCAGACTGAGCTCCAGCGAACGACAGGCACAGCCTCCTGCGCCAATGGCGAGCTCTGAGCTGGGCTGCGGAACTCTGAGGGCAGCTCTGACACAACCCTCGGCTCCCTCAAGCTCGCAGTTTAGAGGATTAAGAAGAGCAGATGGGGAAAGGAGACAGGACAAAGCCTCAGGGAATTGGGAGAGGCTGTCTCAGTGGCGAGACAGGAAGGAGGAGGAGCAGCCGTGGTGTGGAGTGGGAGGACACTGCAGCCTTTGCAGCAGCGTGGGAGAGTGTGGGCTGTATGGGGAAGCTGCCAGAGCTCTGGGTGACCGAAGTTCAGACCAGCGCTGCCAACTTGGGGGTTTCCAGGGGTAGGCAGGGGCAGTCCAAGAAGGGCTTCCTGCCCAGGGCTCTGCGACCAGGTGAGCCTCTGCAGTGCCCAGTTTGGCCTGCAGGGGGCAGAGCCACACCCAGACGCACTAAAAAATGATTGTGTGTGTAACAGTGTGCAACCGTGTGCCAGGAGACCACCAGCACCACAGGGCACGAGAAGGACGAGCCTGTGTGACAGTTGGCAGAAAGCGTGGATGAGCCCAGGGTGAGGGGGAAGCCACACGGCGACCTAGAGGAGCTGAGATTTTTCAGATAGTGACAATTTCAGATGGTGACTTCTAGCAGATCCATGGGGTCCCAGCCCAGGAGCTGAATTCTTAGCCTCATCTAAAGGCTCAGGAAGAGGAGGCTGAGTTAGCTGGGGAGAAGGGCAGGGTGCAGGCGCTGAGCAATCCCAAGTCCAGCGTGTACACAAGCTCGGAAGAGTGGCTCAATGGTCCCCACTTCCTTCTGTGAGGGAGCCAGGGTGTGCATGGGGACCCAGCTCTGTAGGGACATTCATGAGAAAGAGCTACCACTGCTCACACTCACAGGAGACACAGACAGACCACCGCGAACCTGCAGGGGAGGTGAGGAGCCTAGAGCCCCTCACGGCGGCCTCTGACACTGCACCAGCCACACTGGGAGCTGAGATCTGTCTGGGCTCCAGTTTCAGCTCCTCCACTGCTGGGCTGCATGAGCTCACAGGAGTCACTGAGTTCCCTGGTCAGGGGTGACACCTACCTGAAGTTATGATGCAGCTGCAGGTTGGGAGTGGAAGAGGTAGCCTGGTTCATTGTGCCAATGATGTAAGGGCTGTGGGGACACAGGATGAGAAGGGCGTGAGTCACAGGCCCACTGGCAGCAAGGTGCTCGCTGCTGCAGCCTGTGGCACCTGTGTTGGGGCAGGCGGACCGGACACCTCCTCTCCCCGCCCTGCCCGTGTGCATCGCTTCACTACCTCCACACCCAGCGACCCCTCGGACAGCCACACACTTCCCCAGAACCCCGAGTTCTGAAAGTGGCCTTACCATTTGTGGTACTTGCAGTTGAGCAGCCCGTTGAAGATCTCGCCCAGGGAGCTGACGTGGTGCAGGTTGTCCAGGATGATGACCAGGGGCATGTCCACGGCATTGTTCTCACTGTTGCACTGGTCGGCGAGGTTGGACAGGTACTGACGCAGTTCCTACAGAGGCCGGGGGAGAACAAGCTAGTGAATGAATGCATTCCCAGGGAGACGCACACGCGCGGGGGGCCTTCATGCACCTTCATGGAAGGTGCCACGCTGACAGCACAATCTGAGCACCACCTGCTACAGGGCCTTGGCTTGATGCTCAGGGGAGGCTAGGTGGGTAGGGGATGAGAAGCTGAATTCTCAGCCTCACAGGTAAGGCCACTCGTCCTTCCGGGGCCAAGTAGATAACTGCTGCACAGGCACATTTGAAAATCCCGGTTCTGACTTCCCTAGAAAAGGGACAGCTTGTTATTTCTTATTATGCCAGCTTCCCAGTGCTTCCTGCTGGGTTCCTCCTGTCTCTACATCCCTACCTGGTTACACAGCAGCCCTTGATAATTCAGTGCACGAGGCCCCTGGCTGACATGAGCAATGCTGACTAGTGACGCCAGACACGTGATCCCCACAGGACGAGGGGAGAGGACTGCACAGGGGACTGCGCGATGTCCACTGAGGGGCAGGCACTGAGTGTAACCCGGAGGCAGGCAGGGCCTTGGCTTGGCTGGGACTAGAATGGTCCAGCTGGGGTCAAGAATGTTCATGGGGAGATGTGGACACAAAAGAGGGAGAGAAGTGGCCCAGGGAAGGGGGAAAAGGCTGAAGGGTGAGTTAGGGGCATGCCGGAGAAGCCAGAATGGGTGCATGTTAGCAGCAGCTGGCATCATGTGGGGTGCAGACATGCGTGAGCTTCGGCTGCCCCACAAGCCTGGGCAGAATTCGTGCGAAAGATGGAGAAGCTGTGGTGCCACGTTGATCAGGTGACCGGCCCGGCCCTGCACTGCGGTCAGCTATGGGTGGGGTCAGACTCGGCGCCTGTCCTGATGCATCTCCACCACACCACCCTGTCCCAGACCCGTCTCACTGCTCAGAAGGTGATGTGTCCCCTGTCTCCTACACAGACACTCACATCAGGCCTCCTTTTTAAGTCAAAATGTGGTTTTCGTGGGTAACAGAGAAAGTTCAACTTCTTTCTTTCATCCCTCTGTGCTGAAGGTTCTTGGCCTCCAGGCACTGACAAGCACAGAGTTCCTGGCTCTCCAACCCACAGAGCCCTTGCTCCCTGCCTTTCTCAGTCCAATGGGGCACAGCTGGAGGGGGGAGCTCTGCCCAGGACAGTGGCAGGGGACTGAAACCCAGCCTGGGCGGCCATGCCAGCTACACACCTGGGTCCCTTCTCCAACTCATCTGCCAGGCTTTTCAGCTAAGAGCGCTTCTCTCTGCACTGCCCTTGCCCCAAAACCTCATGGGGGGCCTGTGCATGACATAGGGTCCTGGCCCCACATAGGCTGTGGAAACAGACCAGCTGGAGTGAGGCTGAGGACTCAGCCCCTCCAAACACATTGGGCAATTTGCAAGGCAGGGAACCCCTTCCTATTTGCCTATGACGCTCCAAGTGCCTCTGCACAAAGCCAGCTGGAATGAATGTCCCAGCCACAATCATGACAGAACAGGGCTCGAAGGACACTTCATAGCCCCCGGGCTGGGGTGGGTCCAGCGCCATCCACCCTGATGTCCACTGATTGCTCGGGAGCAGGAGTGACCATCTGAGTGACCTCAGGCACCAGTCAGCCTTGAGCCGGTCTCCTCTGTCCAAAGGCGACAGTGATAACTGCTCCCTGGAAGGGACCACTGTGAGAAGTCCAGGGTGAAAATGTGAAGTATGTGCTGTCATCATGATTGATGTTAAGTTGTTGTAGTGTCACGAAAGGTTTTATTTTGGAGAAACAATATCACATGATAGGCACATAATAAATCCTTGGTAAGGGAGGTGGACAAGTCTGGGGAATTTAAAGAATTTGTAGCCTGGGGCCGGGGATTTAGCTCTGTGGTTCTGCTGCTTGCTTGGCTAATGCAAGGACCCGAGTTTGATCCCTGGTACCAAAAAAAAAAAAAAAAAAAAAA
>NW_022900928.1:10347531-10418536 GCF_012274545.1 Fukomys damarensis
AAAAAAAAAAAAAAAAACAACTCATAGCCTGAGCATCGCAAGTGAACTGGATGAATTTCCCCACAGATGCGAAGACCTGAGTTAAAGCCTTCTTTTCTGTTCAACCCGTTCCATCCTCTTTCCCTTGGCTTTCTACAAAGGAGAGCTTATAGGAAACGCTCTTTTCCTAGGAGAGGTGGTTTCTTGGTTCTGAAAGGGCTCAGCATGCCTCAGCTTCTGAGTGTTTTCCTCACCTTGCTGGATTTATGGTCCACGTTGAAGGTGGCGATAACCCCGTCGGCCAGCTCTCGTCCCTCTCGAAGCACCACATACTCGGACAGCCGGTTGGCCAGGTAGGTTTTGCCCGTGCCACTGGGGCCAGAGAGGATGATGCGCCGGTGCTCTACCAGCAGGGACACGTAGCGCTGCAGGATGGGCTTGGGGATCAAGGACTCAAACACCAGTGAGTCCAGGCTGTTTTCCGCAAGCCCTGTGTTTGAGAGACACCGGAAGTAAGTGTTTGAAGCCCGGCAGAAAAGGTACTTCTGTACTCGCCTCACTGGGACTGCCACGCCTGACGTGACCCTGTCCTGCGCAGTGCGCTCACCTGAAGGGGCTACCCCTGCAGGTACACCGGAGGCTGCAAGCACAAGGCCACCACCCCAGGAAGCCACCGCCCTAGGCCTCAGTGTTTCGTACTTCTGGAACATCTTGGTGACTTTCTCAGCTTCAGAGTCACCTTTGATGACAAACACTGCCTCTTCCCCTGTTCTCTCTTGCCCACCCGACACCCCTGCTCCCCACACTTGGAGGTACCTCGAAGGCAACAACACCATTTTCATCTCGATAGTGAGGAACCAGACAAGATGGGTTCAATGGATTTTGCAGAGTGAATGCTGGCAAATAAATATAGGCCAAGATGTTACCTATGGAGAAGTCTGATCCTCCCTATCAAGGGGGAATTTATCCCTCGCTTCCTGAACCAGGGTTGTTGGCTTTACAAAAGAGCTATTTTTTGGCTATCATTCTCAACAGATGATCCATCCAAGGGTCCGCTGTCCAGAACCTAAGGCAATTCTGTAAAAAATCCCCTTCTGGGCTTTGATTCTGCTTTATAAGAACATCTTCCTTATCCAAAATGACTCACTGCAAGCAAATGTCCACTAATACATTTTTGTACTTGTATCTCATCCTCTGAGAACCAAGAGCAATATATATAGCACTGACTGCTCAGTCCTGTCCATGACGAAAGTCCCCAAATTCCTTATCTGCTGGGGACAGGCCAGACAGCGTCCTACTGCTGAGCTCAACCTTGTCTCTCGTGACCCAAAGCTCGATGCAAAGTGTGTAATGTGGGGTTGGGAATCTAAATTTAATAACGACACTACTACTACTACTAGTAATAATCACAGGGACAAATTACTAAGGCACTACTCATATGTGCTACTGTTTCCTTCCATCTTTGGCCCCAATATCTTCAGGGAGTGGCCATCTTGGAATGAGAAGTCATCCCCTCCCTCTGGTTTCACTGAGGTGAATCGCCGCAGCCCACAGATCTCTTTCAGCTCAAACCCTGGGGTAGTTCTGAGTGCTCTAAAGGCTAAGTTTCAAGCATTACAGGAAAACACAAGAGTCAGGTGTCAGTGAAATATAAGCCTGCGCTGATCCCTCCAGATGCTCAAACTTAATGTGCTCACAGCCAGCAACCAAGGACAGGCTCCGGGGAGGGTGGCACTGTTCTTCTAGAGGCAAAGAATGGCATTCTCTTTTACCTCTCAGGGCTTTCAGCACTCACCTGGAAAATGAGTGAGGAACAGCGTGTGTCTGACAGCACAGGAGAAATGCAGTGTGAGCTCAGATGTAAAAGGCTGTCCTTTAAGGACTGTTTGAGTACCTAGACCGAGACTCCTGGCTTCCCAGCTCTCTGAGCCTATACCGCATGCACATCTCCTAATGACACCACTCTCCTTGAGTCGGTTTCTGCCACTTGTAGTTTAAGGGTACATCTACGGGATTCCACTTGCCAGCAGGTCTGGGTGAGGCCTCGGCTACAATACACCACTTGTCACCAGCAAAACGGGACCTTGAGTCCTGCTGATGGGAATTACTGGGGTGCCTTTGGAAAAACCTACCAGCCAGACAATAAAATTCCCATGGAACAACTCCAAAATCACAGTGCTAACTGCAGACAAGATCGGTGCCTTCTGCAGTCATAGGAAATGCCACAACTCCAAGGTTGGGCCTAGGGCAGTGTTCACCAGTCTGTAACCCAGGGGGCTCAACATACATGGAAATAAATATGTCCTGCAATCACACACATGTGGAGCAGATTGGGTTAAACATAACAGCAGGAGCTAGGACGTTAAAGGTGTATTTAAGCCCCTGTTCCCAAACCCAAGTGAGGATAATGATGCTGTTCCCACACGCACTGGGCTCTGAAGTATTTTTTCCTGGTGTGGAACTAAACCCAAGGTTCCACGGACCACACTTTGGCCTGGGGCTTCACATCCTTGGGCGATGAGGCAGCAGAAGCTTGGGCAGCACCAAGCATGGGCAAGAGGTCCGCCATTTCCTTAGGATGCTCTGCGCGGTGGCTCTTAGCCTATGGCTCATCGTGGTTTCCTCATCTACAGAGCAGGACCGCATCCAAAGCTTGCTGGCAAGAGGCATTCGCTGCTATTGCTAAAGAACCACTTCAGCGGGGTTATGAAGGCTTCATCATCTTACGGTCAGAGGCTAGTGAGACCTTTTGATACTTAGTTTCAGCAATAAACTGATTTGTTTCCAGTGGTAGTTAGAAAAGCTAAAGGGCCTTCAACTTGTTTAGGTAAGAGTTAATTGTGGTAGGAGGAGAAAAAAAAAATCACCGCACATATACACACACAAACTGAACTATGCCCACAGGTTCCTGTGCCAAGTCACAAAATTCCTGCAGGAGTCCTGAAAGCCCCGCCCTCTGCCGCCACCCGCCGGGTACCTTTGACGCTCACGGAGATGGTGGTGTTTTCGCCCACCAGGTAGCCGCAAGGGAGGAGCTCAGGGGTCTCCGAAGCATTGCTTCGCTTGATTTCCCCGATGCTGTAGCCGAGAACACTGTCTGAATTCAGCCCCAGCTGGCTCACCGGGTCCACGTGGATGATGTACTCCTGGGGGAAGTATAACAGAGGCGGTCAAGGAGATGGCGCCAGGCCGCCATGGACTCGCGCTGTCAGTGGGTGCTTTGCGACCACGCCCCCCACTCTCAGCCCTGGGATCAGAGCCATGGCACAGACTCTATGGCGATTGCTCTGTGGGTATCCATCCCAGGCCTCTTCAAATACAAATGCATCTGGGCCCAGGATTTAGCTCAGCACAAGGGACAAAGTTTGATCCCCCCCACTGACCAAAAAAACAAAAACAAAAACAACAAAACAAAACAAACAACCACCCAAAACCAAAACAAAAACAAAAAAACAAATGCATCTGGTCAGGGCTGAGGGGGAAAAATAACAAACCCCTAACAAGACTGCAAAAGTTTAGTCTGGAGGAGTCCAGCATGGAAAAGCGAGGCTGCTTTTCCTAAGTTCAGTCAAAGTCTTGCAGGCATCAGGGCCTGTGGAGGTGCTTGGAAATTCCCCCAAAATGTAATTCTAATGAAATCTCCTCGCCAGTCTCTTCTGAGCAAAAGACCGTGCTGATAACCAAGAGCAAAACTCAAGGCTGCTAGAGAAAAGCAGCTGTACCACTTTAAAAGGGAAAGTGTGCATTGTGTTTGCAGAGTGTTCCCTTGCAGATGACCAAAGGTTCTGGGTCATTGGACATGAACTTGGGCGCAGGTGGCCATACAATGGCAGAGCTAAGTCCCAAGAGGAAGACAGAAAGGTCTAATTTCTCAGGCAGCACAGTGATGCCCCAGAAACCCAGGCTGTTGTCTTTCTGTCTGTCTTTCTCTCTTCTTTACAGTATTAAGGATTAAGCCCAGGGGTGCTCTACCACTCAGCTATGTCCCAGTCCTTTTTGATTTTGAGACTTATTTTGCTAATTGGCCCAAGCTGTCTTCAAACTTGACATCCTCCTGACTCAGCCTCCTGAGTAGCTGGGATTACAGGCACACACTGCCACAAGTGTGTTGTCTTTCAAATCCATGGCAGACTTAAACGCAAACCTAACTAAGGTTTTGGCAGAGGTAGCAGAATTGTTCTTCAGCTATTCCTGTCTCTTGCCTGGTGACATTTCTATAGACCTGCTGACCAAAACGAACAAGAATCTTTGGTCAAAGAACAGAATTTTCTCCACGTGAAGCCACCTGGATCTAAGCACTACAGAGTCAATGGTGAACTAGTTAGGTCATGTTTTGGAGTCAGACTAACTGCACTAGAACCTCAGTCTAGTTCTAGATCCACAGCTTTAGGTCAGTGCCCTGAGTCTCCGTTTTCCTAATCTTCAAATGGAGGAAATAAAGGGCTCAGCAAAGTCTCAGGTGTAGAAACACGGGCTCTTATTACTATTCAGGAGATAGGATGAACAAACAAATATGGCTGCTGACAGAGGCACCTGTGTCCTTAAAATTGGAAAGGGGCTCTTCAGTTAGAGACCCAGGCATCGCCAAGCCCCTAAAGAGACCCTTTCCTCTTCCACCCTATGTTCCAGACCCTTGCAGGACATCTGATTTCCCAGGCCGTGCAGCTCCAAGCCGGGTCTAGTCTGCTTACTGCCAGGCCCACATGTGTACCTCTTATATACCCCAGTGACCTGACGCTTCCATGTAACTATTTCACACGTGTATGAATACGCAAACGCCAACACTGTCAATAATTCAATGTCTTTGTGGCCACGGAATTAAAAAAAGAAAAAGAGAAAAAGACCCAGAAGCCTCTTCCAAATCACCTTTCATTCTAAGGTTTACCTTGGCATTTATTAGTCATTGCCCCTGTGGTGGGTGCCCAATGCAATGATGTGACTGACAAGACGAGGAAGGTCACTGCCAGCACCCTTGACAGTGGCCACTGACAGGACATGACCGTCTCCTGTAGCACAAACCAGTCTCTGAAGCACTGGCACAGGGTTCTGGGCGCAACGGAATATGCCACCCTGTGCCCCAAATGAAGCACAGAAATGTGCTTGCTCAGCTCCAGCCTCAAGTGTCAGACTCCGAAGCAGATCTAAAGGACACACTTCCAGGGTGAAAGGAGAACTGGGACACAGGCAGCTCGTGTGACAGGATGGAATCGCCTTTCCAAGTGACACAAGCTGGTCAGCCACTGCGCAGAGCAGACGGCAAAGTCTGGCCCATCACAACCTGTACCTCCCACCTCCCTTCCGACCCAGCAACACAAGGACATGAAGGAGGGGGCGGGACAGACACATGGCCACATTCAGGGCTCCAGCCACCAGCTCCCTCCCAGCCCAGGCCCCACGCTGCAGCTTTCTCCCTGGCACTTACTTTGAAGAGCCGTCTAACCACCCCATCCAGCACATCCCACTTTGTCTTGCCACTAACGCCAATGCAGCCGATCAGAAAGAGGTGTGGTCTGGAATCCTAAGGGCAAGGAAATGCATGCAGGTGAAAACCAGTGGCTCCTTCTGACACGGTTCAGCAGAGGACTCAGGCTGCCTGAGACTTCCACCAGTGCTCCAAGAGGGGAACGATAACCCCACTTGTTTCAACCCCATGCATAACTCAGATGGAGTGCAAGCCCCTTAAATCCCTTCCCCACTCTTCTGCTAAAACTGCAATGGCCCGAAGGCAAATATCTTGCCTGGAACCCGGAACTTTCTTGTTCGGTGCGTGCTTTGCACAGTGTGCAGGTCATGCATGCTGCCTGGAATCCTCTCTGACCTCTGCCAAGCCCGATGTAAGAACTCACCTCTTCCAGGAAGGCTTCAGTGATTAAATCACCTGGCTCAAAGGTTCTGGACACAACTCATATACAATGATACATTCTGTATGTGCTTATATTTAGTTTTGGCTCTGTCTTTTTTTTTTTTTTTTTCCTTCATATATATCAAGTTTGGGTCCCTGCTAGATTTTTGAACTTCAGAACATAATGTGCTTTTACTTCCATTTTATCTTTACTTTTCTCTTTATGGAGGTTTTTAAATAACATTTATTATTTTCTTCTTCTTAAAAGTTAAAACACGTTCGACCCAGAAAAGGAGTAAAACACCGGGAAGATTGCCAAAGAGTAATCCCTTTCTCGACTTTTTTTTTGCATCTCTGCCTACAGGCGCTGACTGATCACATCGATCAGTGACAAGCGGACGGAACATTCCATTCTGTTGATTTTTTTTTTTTTTCCAAGTATCTCCCATGCTCAGAAGGCCAAAGTTAGGAACGGGGTGGGATGGGAGGAGAGGGGGAGGCATACAGCAGTTAAGCAAAATCAGCAAAGAAAAGAGCGCCAGTCTTGCAGCAAGGTGACCTGACCCCCATGCTTGCTTTGTGGCCTCAAATAAGTGATAAGAGTCTTGAGTTTCTCAGCTGTAAAATGAAGCTAGTAACGCCCAGTCGGCCACTCTCACCAGGATACTGCAGTGACCCAGTACTGTTGAAACTGCTGGAAACTTTGGGAAAAACGCAAGCTCAATGGATTCATGCTGACGATCCCTAGAATGGTTGACAATCCTGGAGGGTCTCCCGCATATACTGTAACAGGACAGCGGGAATGGAATTCTCCCCAACAGCCTGCCACTCCTTCAGCGAGGCTCTGAGACCGGAGCTATGTGGTGTCTCTCTCTGGGCGAGGTGACACAAAAGCCCTGAATTCTGGACTTCTCCCTTCAGTGACGCTCACGAGACAGCCATACGGGGCAAACTGTGGCAGAGAAAAGCCTGGCTACGGACACTGCGTCTATGGGCACTGCACTTCCTCAGCTGTTGGAAAGGATACTAGCATACTGGCTAGAAATGCTAAGACATAAAAAAACAAAAATGGGAGGGGCCTGGAATCAGTACTCATGAGGGCACCTCCCCCTTCCTTATTAAGCCAAGGTAACCAAGCATCTTTGAGATTTAATCTCTGACTGAGACACAACCCAGTACCTACCCTGGAGCTCAGCAGAGTCAGGGTCCCAGCCTCAGACACATGGGGCTCCCCACGGGACCGCTGGAGTTGTGGGCCTCTCTGGGCGCCCACTTTGTCCACAGCCTGGCACTCTTGGCTAGCTGGGATCAGTCACCTTATTTCTGTGCCTTATGGGCTAGAAATGTGCTTCACTGCCTTGGAAGTGCGTGGAGAACATACCGAATTCAGAAAAGTCATCTTGAAGGATGCTAGTGCCCAGTTAATTACAGGAAAGTGTGATGCGGCGCTCTGTTTAGTGCGCTTTATTAGACTTTCAATGTGAGAAAAAATAAAATGCCATCCGTTCACATCAACCCCAAACAGCTGCAGGGGAGAGGGCTACAGTAGTCTCCGCTTACCCAAGGTTTCTCTTTCTGTGTTTTAGCGACCACTGTCAACCCAGTATGTTGTTCTCATGGTTCTATTTTGTCAATCGTCATCATTAATCTCTTAAAGTTCCATATTTATACAGTCACAGAAATTTATACAGGGAAAATGTCACATATGTAGGGTCTGGTGCTATACGCGGATTCAGGCATCTGCTGGGGTCTGGGACTGTGACTCAGATGAATAAGGGGAGACTACTGTATTCAGAAAAGCATTAGTAGTTTTCCCAAGTCACCTCAGGCTCCAAGGTGAAAGGTGTCATGAAGAAATCGCTAAGCTAGTTAGTTCTACCTGGGGAAGGGACAGGCAGAGCAGGGTCAGGGATCCAACTAACCTCCTTCCACTTCATTTCCTCCTGAAAGCTGACAACTATCTTAACATGCCTGCCTCCTTCCTTCCGAGCCGAGCATTCACCAGTGTCATCCAGCAACATGTCTGCGAATGGAAAACATCAACAGCCTTAGGCACATGGGACAGCAAAGCTGGCTTCCTGACACCCCCGCTGCCGGTGGGCCCAGCAGCGGGACAAACCAGGTGTCGGGGTGCAGGGGAGGGGGCAGGGAGAAGGGCAGAATGGAGGATGATCACGAAAAACCACAGTGGACCAACCAAGGAGCCAGCAGGCTGACGATGCGTCTCGCCGAATGGATGTGTGAGGGAGACTCAACCAAAACAATAATAGCAACAGTAGCATCATGGAGAAAAAAGAAAAGCGTCGGCCTCGATGTGCTCACAAAGAAAACCCAGCTCGTGTTAGCTGATGACGAAATCCATCCTGGAGGCAGGAAGGTCACGGGCCAAGCCACTGCCCGACAGGGGACCTGCTACCGTGGGGAGGAGTATGCAGCGTTCTGCTAGCGGGTCAGCCTCTTAAAATGGATCAAACAGAACTCAGCGTGGTGGGCGCTTGGAGAACTGGGGGCGCTGGAGCAAAGCATGAGAGCGCTCTAGCAGCTGGGCTCATGTTGGTAGCAGATGCACACCCAGACACACACACCCCAGCGCACACACGCCTGCTGCCTCTGCGTCGCCTGCTGCTCCTTTTCTCCTGCGCTCCTGGGCCAGCTGCAGGTCCCGGACTGCCCCAGCTCTGTGAGTCACTCACCCAGGCTGGTCGACTCGGTGAGGTTCAGGCTGTGCTGGGACAGGCCCAGCGACTGCCGAGGGGACACAGAGATGGATGCCTGGGAGGGTGCCCGGCTGCAGCCGCTGCCCTGAGACTCTGACTTCAGCCGGTCATTCTCAGCTTTTAGCTTCTCGATTTCACTCTGCAAAGAGTAGGGGCGGAAGCTCTTAGCAGGTGGATGCAATAGGAAAAAGAAAGATCTAAAGTTCCTAGGGGGAACTAGGAACTAAAGAAACTAGGAACTAAAGATCTAAAGAAACTAGGGGGCTTGCCCAGCCGAGGTAAGTGACGCACTCAAAGAGATTCTGCTTTTGCTGTATACACAGAGGTGCCTGGGAGCCCAGCAGCCATCCTTCCCAGGGACCTGGGCTTTGAAAAGCAGCTCTGAGAAGCCTGGCTTTCCTGGTGACTGCTGCTTATAATATAAGAGTTTGCGAAACTGGGTTTGCCAGGTTTCTTTACTGCAGGACTTAGGGCCTTTCTCGAGCCGCTCTTTGTGAATTTAAGAGGCACTTGTTTCCCAGATGCATCTGATGGAGGAACTTTCCTGTCACGGATGCCTTCATGGAAACAGCATTCCAGGGATCCCCCTTTGGGAAATGCTGCTCTCTGGGGAGGTTCCCATTAGCATACCCACAAGAGTCCTTCATTCTGCGAACATTTATAAAGAACATAGTGTGTGCAAAGGAGACGCTATAACCAGGGAATACAAAATATATCTCAGAAGACCCAGATAGATGTCTTCTCTCCATGACAGATGAGTGAAAACCTGTAAGAACAAATCTACAGTCACATTCAGGGGAGGGAACGACCCGCAGCTGCAGGATCTGTAAAGGCTCTGCATGGACGGAGGCTTCAGGCTGAGCTCTGGTGAAGGGTCCAACACAGAAATGCCCAGGGCCTTCAGAGGGAGTAGTCTGGGCTACACCGGGCCCAAGCAGAGTGTAAGAAGCAGAGCAGGGTGTGCAGGGTGGATGAGGAGGAAATAGGACCCCGCAGAAGACTTGAAGGCTGGCAAAGGGGACCGTGCTCCAAGCAGGAGGGGCAGGGTTACTCCCGTACTTTCGTTACACCGGTCAGAGCGAAACGCAGACATAACTGAAAGAGAAAGAGGCTGAAAGCGGTGGGGACTCCTAGATTCTAACGCAGCCCTAGGGCCTGGCAGAGAGCAGCCGCCTGGGGCTCCTTCCTCGAAGACTTTGGGCCCTGACCCCATCCCTGGCTCTCACCTGCATCCTGTTCATGGCCTCCCGCAGCTGGTCGAGCTGGTGGGCAGAGCTGAGAGCCTCCAGGCGGATGTCCGTCAGCTTCATCTCCTTGTCTCTCAGCTCGTTTCGGAGCTGCATGACGGTCTCGGCTTCACTGTCCACGCACTCTGAGATTCTAGAGAAAAGGAACGCTGCTGACAGCAGAGGTCCCGAGCTCAGCTCCTTCCAGCCCCCTCCTGACCAGAGGAAGACTCTTTCTTCACAGACTTGGCAATCGGAATGGCTGTTATGTGCCTTTCTGCAAGATTCAACAATTGAGGGATAAGCGGGAGACAGCAGAAGGGAGCAGCAACCTTCAGGGGCTGAACTCCCCCAACGTGTACACAGCTAGACCCCGATAATGACACCGTATGGCCTTGGGGGTCTAAACCCACTCAAAGAATCAAGGCCAATGCTCTGATTAGAGACTCTAAGGTTGAACAGCCGGGGATGACTTGTCCTGACCCCAAAAGGAGAGAAACCTAAAGACATAGGAAGAAATCTATCTGTTTCTGATCTCATTGCATTTGCTTCCTACACTCACAGCAAAAAGAGAAACATTTTCAGGGCTTACAGACAGAGAGAACAATGTGACGTACAAGCCAAAAGCTTCATGTGTCAGCCCTGTGGCTGCTTGTCCACTTGTCTGCTTATCCGCTTGTCTGTCTTTTCCAGCTGTACGTGGGCTTGAGGTGACTGCGGGGCCCTGCCAAGTGCCTCTTTCTGAAGAAAAGGCTGGGCTGGGCTCCTTTCCTGATGAGTTAGGGTTCTCACTAGACTCCTGGCAGGTCAGTGCAAAACAGAAGACCCCCAAAGTCATGAGGAAATGCACTGTTCAAAAAAGATAGTTCTTCTATTAAAAAAAACAAACAGTGCTGTGGACTGTAAAGATCATAGCCTCTGGGGTACTGGGTGATCCAGAATAGGAAGCTGTGACGCTTATTGGGTTGGAGACAGGGAGAAAAAAGCAACCCCAAATCCCCCAAGCCCCAAGTTCATAAAGTCACAGAGCTGAAGCTGATTATGCCTGAATGCAACGGGAGCTTGTGGTTACCACAGTGGGACCTCATGAGTCTGCTCTCCAAGACCCAAGGGCTGGATTTAGGGCCAAAGAAAACCTGACCTATCAAAGCTAGGTGAGGGGCTGGACATTTTAATTGTTAAAGGAAAATAGTTTACAAAACTATTAAAAGAGACATAATTGTACCCCGGGGACAGGAAGAACTAGAAGAAAAATTTAACACTTGAATGGCCAAATCTTTCTGATGCTATTTTCTTGATCTATACCTGACCTGTTCTGTTTGGATTTGAAGTGAAGCCACTTCTTATTTTTAAAAGTTATCAGGGACCAAGGAGCTTCTCAGCTTCAAAATCTTGAAAAAATGCAAGGCACTCCTGAAAATGCTGTAAGTCCTATTTCATACCTAGGAGAAAATGAAGCTAATGGACTTAGGGCTAAAAGGGCCAGAGACACAGAAATGCCTTTAGAATGGAGATCACTCCCGACTGCCAGCCTTAGCTCTCTGAGCTCTGAATAGTTCTGCAGCCTGCAAGCTTTATCTACAGAGCTATGGTCTTTTCTCTCTCTTTTTAAAAAATAATAGTTTGGGAGGTTTGCAGCGGGAGCTTGTAAAAACTGGTCCTTTCCTGAGAGGACTAGGGCTTCCTGGTTTCAATGGAGTGCAAAGTCTGAATAAAAATCTACTGTGACACTCCATTCTGAGCATGCCATGCCCTGTACAGGGGGAGGAATCCACTCCACAGCACGGAACAGTCTGCTCAGGTCCTCAGGGTGTCAGTGGTCCACCCCGCACTCCAGGGCCAGGCACTCTGCTCGAGTCCCCGTCATGCGGTCTGTACCTTTCCCCCAACATTTCCACAGCACCCATCTGTGGACTGCATCACATGGGTTACTCTGCAGAGCTCGACCCATCAGTGATTTTCCACAGGGGCTACGGCCTGGGTGTCTGTCCACTTCCAGACTCAATGGTGAACCTCATCGCCAAAGCCGCATGGAGGTGGGGCCTTTGCGAGGTAATTAGCATTACGTGAGGTCACTGGGAGTGAGGCTCAGGACTGAGTCTGTCTTTGGAGAGGAGGAAGAAAGACCAAGTGAGTAGGCTTGCTCCGTCTCCTCATGCAATGCCTTTACCATGCCATCACCCAGCAGGGCCCTCATGCCAGAACCATGAGCTAAAGAAACGTCTCGTCTCTATCACCTGTCTGTAGCTTTCCATTATAGCAACAGAAAGTAGACAAAAAGAAAGCAAACTAAAATGAAGACAATTTGTGTTGGGATTGTAAGAGTCTTCCAGAATCAGCTACCTGAGGTGGATGCCCTACAGCACAGAGATGCTGTGGAAAACAAGTTCTCTTGTAGCAGTCCGAACTCCTACTGTCCAAGATCAAGCATTCCCTTTCGCTTGCTTGGTTCCTTCCCCATGTAGACCTATCCTCCATCACCGATAATTTCATTGTCCTTCGCAGGTGGCCCTCTGCTTGGCTGCTGGATCCTCCAGCACCAGGCTTACTCTTGCATCATTTCCAGTGTGTGTCCGGTCTCATGAGTACTATCACGGTCACTGTCTCCATGTCTGACATGGGGAGGCTGAGCAGAGACATTAACATGCCCAAGGTCACACTCTTCAAGCACAAGATTGGGATCAAACCTGGAAGGTCCTGCTTAGCTCCTGCACCGTACCCAGTGGGCACCGAATACACGTTTGTCTGCTGTGTGGACCACTCACCAAGGCAAGATGTGTCCCAGGCCCCGAGCTGTTATTCCAGCACATTCCCACCATCTTGTCCAGGGACAGAGTTGGGGGCATACCTAATTTCAAATGCCTCCAGTGTGGGAAACATCGCCTTCCCGCAGCTGCCATTCCTTTCACCCACGGAGAGAAACTCAACTAAGCTCAACTCCTCTGCCTTTGGTTTCTCCTTTGAACTCCCTCTCACTTTGAGATTTGCACATTCTTACAAAACTTTCAAGGTTGGAAAGAAGCATTCACTCTCAGCCCACCCATTGGAAAACTTGACCAAAAACAAACATCTCCGGTGTCCACAGAGGCCGTGGAATGTAAGAAAAGGGACTGGGAGCCAAGAGCCTGCCCTGCCCCGTCCCTATGGGAAAAGTGGTTTGGGAGGAGCATCCTTGCTCTGGTCCCATACAGCAGAGTGCATCACTACCGATCTCTTCTCATGTGACTTGGCCACTCAGGGCTTGTGGCCCACTTTCTGCTCCCTCCTTCTAGCACTTTCTTCTGTCTTCTCCTGGGTCTCTTCCCACCTTGCTGCCTGCTTTACTCCCTCTCTGCAACTTCAATTTATCAGCATGCCCCACAGCTCAGTCCTTGCCCTTCTGCTCCTCCTCAAGTCCGGCCCTTTGGAGAACTCCAGACTCCGGGCTGGCTGGCTCCCATATATGAGCATCTCATTCTCATTGTGGCTAAACCAGAGCTTCTGATTCGGACCCCACTCCCATCGGGGTCTCCCACCCTCCCACCCACCCCAGGCATCCAAGCTGCAAGTCTAGAAACATTCAAGATTCTTCTTCTCTTTTCCTCATTCTACACATCAGCTTTACCACCGTGTGCCCTCGGCTTTTCTACCAGAACTGACTTCATCCAGGACTCACCAATACTAAAGAAACATTCGATTCTTCTTCTCTTTTCCTCATTCTACACATCAGCTTTACCACCGTGTGCCCTCGGCTTTTCTACCAGAACTGACTTCATCCAGGACTCACCAATACTATCATTCATTCACACCACCAAATAGTCGAGTGCCTGTAAAACCACTATGGTACCTGCTTCCACGGAGCTTTGCAGGGGTAGGGTGAGGGACAAAGAACAAAACCAAGGAGAATTTATACATCAGATGGTAATAAGTACAACGGTGAGTACAATGAAGCAGGGGGAAAGGGCTGGCAGGGAGTGTTGGGTCTTGCTGCACGTTGCTCTATGCAAGGTGGACAGGAGAGGCCTTCATAAGGCCACTCTGACCTGAAGATGTGACTGTCCCAGACACATGGGGAGGCCATCAGATGAGGGGCACGGTGAGGGCAGTGAGGTGGGGAGCAGTACGAACCACGGGAAGGGACTGCCTCGTCTGTGATCCCCCTTCCTTCACTCTTACTCCACATACCCCTGGGCACAGGACACTCATTCAGATCACTTTCCTTCTCTGCCCAAGACTCCCTCACGCCTGCCCACTGTACATGAACTCAGGAGCAACTTCCCTTTGGCCTTAGATCTTTGCATGCTGCAGGCCCTGCTTATCACTGCAGCCCCTCTTCCTACTACTCTGTCCCTCAACCATCCAGCGACAGCCAGGCCGGCCACCCCTCTTTCTCAGACAGATCTGCCCAGTTTCCACTCTTGGTTCTTTGCGCTGGTCTGGAGGTGGATCGGTGCCACCAAAGTCCATTTCCTTCTTCACGTCCTCCCTGCAGATGGGACAGCACTCAGTCCTGGCCAGTGGACTGGGAAGAAGGGGCAGGCACCTCTTCCAGGACGGGTCCGCAAAACCCTCTGGCGAGATCTGCCCCACTTCCTCCCTTCTCTTCTGCCCTGTCTGGAAACAGAGCACCAAGCAGAGGACTCTCGGTCAGGGCAGGCTATCTGCTGACGAGGAGATTCACATTGGGTTTGGAGCAGGCCAGAAATAAACAGTGTTAAGTAAAGCCACTAGCTTGCAATCGAGTTTGTTACAGCAGCTAGGGTTACCGACCAGAGCTAAGTGGTGGTTCCTTCCAAACAAAGACCTCAGCTGAAATGCCGCCTTCTTGGAGGGGCCTTTCCTGACCACCCCATCTCAAGTTGCTGCCAAGTACTCTGTATTCCAGTACCATTTTCATTCATAGTAGTAACCCTCTGTGCTACCTGACTTTTCTAGTTTACTCAGGAGTCTCCATTTAATATCTACCTCCAACCCACGGCATATAGCTCCAGAAATAGAGCTCTATTGGTCCCCGATGCTGCTGTAACAGAGCTAGGAAAGGTGCTTGACACTGAGTGGAGACTCAGGAGTGCAGTGAGTAGCACTGTGTTACATCCCTAGTGGTCCCTACTCTCCCCAGAGTGGGCATCTTGTTAACATGATCCTTAGACCCTGCATGACACCAGGCACACAATGCTCTGCTTCCCTGGCTACACAACACAGAGTTCAAATCAATATATCAGGAGTAGACTACTGCTTCCTTCTTCTTGTCAGGGAATGAGTGAACAGGGATGCTTGGGGTGGAGCATGGCCCACGCGAGACTGACCTGTGTTGATTTGCCAGGCACACAGTTGACCAAGGAGGAGCCACATTCTCTACTATCCATCCAACCTAGCACTCAAGAAAACATGAGGCACTGGCAGGGACAGACTGGGGTCCAGCCCTTCGTAGTTTCTCTTTCTTTCTCTCCTCAAGAAAATGCTACCTCCTTCTGTAACAGAAGTTTATGTCCCTGTGGCCACCCTCTTAGTGCAGTGCACCCTAACAGTGCAGGAGCTGACTGTCTCCACACAACGGCCAGCCTGGGTGGCCACTGTTCACTAGCAGGCAGTGGGGATGGTTTCCAACCTTCACTTCCCATCTTCCATGCAGTTGGTGTATCAGACCTGAGCCCTGGACAGTCCGATCTTCCCCGTATTTCCAGCACCCACGAAGAAGGCACCTGGGCAGGGACTGGGCACTAGGAGGGCTGGCGAGGTAAGCAGACATAGGGTTGGCTCTACTGACAAAGCCTCTTGAGTGATGCACGATAGAACGGGGATAGGGAGGCCCTTAGTCATACGACCTAATCTGCCTCTCTCAAGAATCCATTGAAGCAGATGCAATCACCGCTACATTAATCAACATGGAAACTGGGATTTGTATCACCGGCCTTCTCTTTCTAACCCTGTCCCAATGGCTACTCTGACCCAAGTCCCAGATCCTATCTCCTCCTAGGAACTGTCTCCTCTGGCTGGTAGCTTTCCTCACAGACTACATGTGATCCTGTTCATCATGGACGATTCTAAGCCCAGTGCAGCACAGTCTGACGTGGAATTCAGCCCCATTAAAGGGGCAGAGGCAGCCTTTCTCTCTGCTGCAGGGAGCCAGGTGTGCCACTTTCTCAGTGGGTACCAGGGTCCCCATCCACCAAGCACCAAGCCATTCCTGTTCTTGGTATTACAGACAGCGCCTCTCCAGGCCTATGTGAGGTATGGAGCGCAGCAGAAACCCTGGGCACAGGACAGGCAAGGACAGATGGCTCTTCTCTGGGTCACTAATAGCCAGGGGAACAGCACCCAAATACCTGAACAAAACAATCCCTGTGTGCCTGGAGAGCAAGGTACAAGCTGCTATCTCACAGAAAGTTGGGTAGAATAAATCATTTTACAAAATCCACAATCTTTTGGTCAAGAGGATTATCACTAGATTTCTCTGGTTTGTTTGTTTGTTTCTTTCTGTTTTTTTGGTACCAGGGATTGAACTCTGGTCCTTGTGCTTGCGAGGCAGGTGGTGGCACCACTGAGCTAAATCCCCAGCCCCTTTCTCCAGTTTTTATAGCTCTAATTTCTTTCTTTTTTTGGGGGGGGGTACCAGGGATTGAACTCGGATCCTTGTGCTTGCGAGGCAGGCGGCAGAACCACTGAGCTAAATCCCCGGCCCTATAGCTAAAATTTCTGACATCAAAGAGTTCAAAAATTTCAACCAAAGAAGAAAGGTGTGATCTGAGTCTTGCCACCCAGAGGAACCAGAATTTCAGCAACAACTGCCCAACCTATAACACTATCGTCCCCTCATGGCAAATGGTTCTGGCTCTTTCAAATCACTTTATCTTGTTCAGTCCTTAGGATAAGGAGACAACAGCCATTATCCCACTTGACAAGGCAAGAAATGCAAAGTTAAGTCACTTTAAGGCCAGCTATGAATCCTAGGCACCAACAGCACCATCATCTACACCCAAGTTTTCTTTCTCACTCCACCTTCCCATTCCTAGAACACGGGAAAACCGAGCAAAGTCCCATGAAAGTAGACTGAGAAGGGTCCCAAGGAGGCGTGTCCCAGCAGGACTTGCCGCCCATCTATGTCCGGAGAGCTTCTTAGGGGCGAAAGACATCATGCGACAGGCAGCGTGACCCCAGCAGACAGACTTACAGAGAGTTGGAGTGAGAATTCCTCAGCAACGGAGTGGATCCCGCGGACCCATTGTGCGGCAGCTTTGGCGAGGAAGGCAAAGAAGAATCGGTCATCTCCTCGATGTCCGAATGAGAGGACGCCGACTTCGGGGACCTCTTCTTCCCGAAAGCTTGCTTGAAGGAGCTGCGCAACTGAATGCATGAGACCATCAGCCTTGCAGGGGCTGCGCCAGTGCTTAGGAGCTGGCTGACCAGACATGCACACAAAAGAGCAATGAATTCTCCCGAATCTCCCCAGCAACGGAACAGGCGCCCACAGCTCTCTGGAATCAGTGCATTAAGGGAAGAAGAGTTATCGGTGCTGACAGCTAAGAGGACTGGACCTTGGGGTAACATTCCATGCCTGCTCTGGGTTCGAGACCAGATGCCAACAGCAAGGCAGAGCCTGGCTCAGCGGACGGGGTGTTGGGAGGATGAGGTTACACAGCAACAAAGCAGGATGTGCAGATGGGGGGGGGGGGACAGGGGCCAGGACGGGGGTAGGTGACAGGTGCCAGGACGAGGTTAGTCGTTTCAATGGATGGGTTAGCTCGGTATCTGATAGGAAAGTTGGTCTTGCTTACCTCATTGACCTGCCAGAGAAAACGCAAGCAAAAATGGGGAAGGGGAAGGAAAAAAGATAATTTTTATCAGAGAAAGCCAGTGACAGGGAAAGCCTGGAACTTTACAGATGCAAAATGGCTAATACTAAACACCAGGCACAGAGGCGGTCTCCAGGAGGCGTGGGGACTTTTACTAGCCAGCGGCACTTTCCTCCATGAGAGGAAGGGAAGGGCAGGCCGTGGAGCCCCTAGAATCTGGGGCTCCCTGCCTCACCAAAATAGTTGGCCCCACTTTCTGTGTTTCCCTGCCTTTCTCCTGCTCTTATCAGTCATCTTGATGGTTGAGTCGGGGGTAGGGGTGGGACTTGAGTTCTCTGCTGAGCAATGGCAGTCTTGTGACTGTAGTCACAAAGGACTGTACACTCCTTGCCAACCCCACCAAGGAGGAAATGCCTACTGTCCTCAGGCAGAGAAGATGATCCAGTAAGCAGGGAATTAGCCATCTTGCTCATCAAAATATGGACAGTCATTTAAGATTTTGACAAACCATATTGGAAAAAAAAAAAGGATGGGTATAATCTTCCTAAACCATGAGATGGACCTGAAAAATTCTAACAAGGGAATAATGAATTAAATGCAATTCTCTGCCAGGCATGATGGAGAATGTCTACAATATCGGCTACTTGGGAGACTGAGGAAGGGAAATGTAAGTTCCAGGCTGGCATGGGCAACTTAGACTATCTTAGAAGAAGGAAACAAGCAACTCTGAAAGCCATGAGCATGTATTTTTCTAAGCCAAAAAGATAATGTCTTGTCTTGAATAAAGGTCTTAAAAAAAAGTAATTTCCTTTTCTTAAAGTCTATTTTTCTTCTGAAAAACATATTTTAGTGATTTTCTTAGCTAGAGAAAAATCAGAAAATGGGCCATTTGGCAAATGGATGAGATTTTCCTCTCATCAGTGGGTTTCATCTCTAACTGCATGTCCTGCTTGCGGGAAAATCTAGACTCTACTGCTCTCTCATTTTCTACTTCTCACCACATTTCCAGAGAGTAGCCATGGAAACGGAAGGATCTGTCACACAATTCAACAAACTGAATCCTTGCCCCTACCTCTGGTAAAAAGCCAGGTGGAAAAGGAGATTATGAAGATTTGACAGAATTAAACTTTGGGAAAAGCTGAGAATGCCAATTATCCACACTCTCCGATTTCACTGATAACCAAGAGTCTAAAACTAACATAAACGAGTTTTATGGCTTGGCTGGGAGAGATAACTATGATTTTTCATAGAAAATAATTTTCTCTTATCACTTCGAAAATCAGCTCAGACTATATTATCCAATGTACAGTTGAGGTGGCAGTTGGAGTTAACTCTATTTATTTAGCCATAGCGAGTGAGTTGACTAAAAGCCATTAGTTAACTTAAGAACAAAATCAATCAGGATGATAAGAAGGGAACACGGAGCTGCACTTTTCATGCGCCTCCAAGGCCAATGATCGATAATCAAATCACTAAATCCCCAACTCCTCTATCACTAGACCTCACCACCCATCCAGGATAACACAGAATGAGGGAGCGGGGTATGGAATGAATAAGGACGTGGGAGCCACTATGAGAACACGGTGCTGTCAGCACTGACACAGGGGGTTCTCTGAGTGCTGGCTGATGGCAGATAACTTGGAGCGCCCCTGTTTGCAAGAGGAAGAGCGGTACAAGGCAGTGCTCCAAAGGCTGGCCGGCAGGACTAATAACTGGACAGGGGTGGAACCTTCCCAGGACAGAGGGTAGAACTGCCATCTAGAAAACCAAGCAGCTTGTGGGGATTAAGGACGCATGGAGAAACACTGCAATAGAGATGAACTCTGTGACACTCTCCATTCGGTGGTTCCAACATAAGCATTATCAAACTTCTGTTAAGGAAACAGGGTTGAAATGTTTTTCTAAAAACTTGGTTTGATGCTCTCTGTCTTAGCCAACTGTATAAATAGATAAAGATGACAGCGAACGATGGGATAACCACTGAGTCATGCTCAAAAAACGCTTTGGAACGAAGTAAAAAGAGGCCACTTGAGAGTCACTATTCTAGGACTCTATGGGCAACACAGATGACAAAGAAATGACACATATATGAAATGAAAGATAAGGCTCTCCTATAAAGTCTCATGAAAGAAAACAACTAAGCGGTGGTGGTTTCATCATTCCATGTGTTTTGCTGAGCACAACATTGGTTTTACTAAAAACCTGTCCATACTCATTTCTGTGGATCTGTTTCCAAGGGTCTGTGGTTCTGAGGTTAAATAAGGGGCAATGCAGGCTTTTTCTGGGGGACACTGGTTCTGCCGTGGACTCTGTCGCCAGTCCCCGCAGAGTGTGTGGGTGGACACTCACCCAGTTCTTCCTCTTCTTCTTCTTCGAGTCACTCTCGATGTTGCTGCCCACGCTAGAGTGGCTGGTGGCGCTGTTGATGCTGGAGACGCTGTCGGAGGAGTGCTGTCTGCGGATGCGGAGGTCTGTGGCCTGCGAGGTGCCATTTCCTGGGGAGCCAGGCAGGGCCAGTCACCACCTCCTGGCTTGGGCCCAGTTCCTTCTCCTGACAATGTCCTTAAAATGCAACCCACACATCTAGGGACCCCTAGCTGTTCTCCACTGAGACATCCATCACCTGATACCCACTGTTGGCTCCTACGTGTGGAAATAGATGTTGCTATGTCTTCTTTGGTCACTTAAATGGCATCTACCTCTTCCTGCCTTATAAAACACGAACCTAGGGAGGCTTAGAAATAATGTCCCCCAGTCCAGGTCTCTAAGCTGCTCATAGGCAGGAAAATATGACTCTGAACTGAGGTAGTAACCACCTTTGTTGTCAGCCCCCTCTATCTGCTCCTTTTCTTTTTTCTCTCTCTTTTGCAGTACTAGGATACAACTCGCCACACTCCCAGGCCTGCTCCTTGGCGGTCTTGCTCCTGGCTGCACATGCCCCCTTGTCCCTTCAGAAGCAACCAGCCCATCTCAGCGCATGACTTCTATGTGCTGTTCCCTTTTCTTGCAATTCTCTTTCCTCCACTCTGTCTGGCCAGCTCTCGTTAATCCTTCCCATTTACCCTCACTTGGTTTAGGAGGCGCAACATCCAGAAGACCAGGGACACTGAAAATAACAGGGATTCTTGAACTAACATTCTCTGTATTTCCCTATTGAGGACAGCGTGGTACCCAGAGCCATACCCTGAAGAGCACCGGCATTAAAGCTAGGCAGACTCAGGGACTGGTCCCACTGATGTGTCTGACTCCACTCTGACCTCAGGAGGCAACTGTTCTCCCTGAAGCTCAGAGCTCTCATCAGTGTGATGCAGAAAGAACCAGTGTGATACGCTGGTTGTTGTGGAGAGTTGAGATAATAAATTAAATAACAAAAACATCCAGCATAGTGCTTAGAACATAGGTTAAGTGTCCCAAAAGAGCTAGCTATCAACAGTACTTAGTCTGTTTTCTACTGTTTATGCTTTCAGAACAGGAGGTAACTCACCCACACACCTGTGTTATCTTTAACCTCAATTATAGACAAAACAATTTATTCAGACAGGTTTTCCAGGACAAGGGTCCCGATAAACCCACTTCAGTTTCGCCCTTGTCAGCGTGGAAATATGGATGCATGAAGGAAGTTAAGGGCTATAATATACACTTCGACACTCTACCAAGAGAAGTCTATTGTCCTTGCCTTTTGAGGTATCTCAGAGAAGATGAGCTAGCCATTTTCGGGGAGGCCAGAAAGAACCCAAGGTAAGGTGCTTGTGTTCCAGGACTTGCCCTGCAATTCAGAGGCAGATTCCAAGCCCCAGTGCCCAGCAGGGAGGTTGCATCATGTGCCGCCAAGGGTGCCAGGTTCTCTGGCTGAAGACTGTTCATACTTTACCTTTGCATTTGAGCTCAGGTGTGTTAATTACTCCATTAATGGCAGCCTGGGCAGCTGCGTTCTGTTTCTTTAGCAGCTCGATGGTTTTTCTTAACTCATTCAGTTCTGAATCCTAAGGACGAGAAAGACACGTTGGTCCCCCAAATCCATTTTGGACAGAGCTGTACAGACCTTCGGGAAGGACAGTTTGGCTTCAACAGAGGAGGGAAGGGAGGAGGAGGATCAATAGGGCCTTCGTGTCCTGCATGAGGGTGGACCAAAGTGGGACCGATCTTCATATGGGAACATATGGGACCATATAGGAGCGGAATGGGACCACAAAGGCTGGCTCTTGATGCTTCTACCATCATTCAACCCTTACTCAACAGATCTGTTCTTGAAAGTTAAACCCTACTAGCCCAAGAAGTATGTTAAAACCTGCATAATTATCTGAAGTGAAAGAGCGCAGTATGGTTGCGTTTGCTGTGACTCAGCAGGCAGTGAGGGCCTTACCTTCTGCTCAGCCGTCATGGTCAGACTCTGGAGCCTGATGGTCATGTTTCCGAGACTCTGCTCAAAGGCTGCCACGAGGTGGGCCTGGGGTGGGGGGAAGCAGGGGGTTCAGTTAGGTTACCCTGTGAGGCAAGAGTGCGTAAGAAATGCTGGGTTTTCAAGCCAGAAACCCCCCTGGGACCCCTTGGTCTGGTCTCTCCCCAGCACTCTTTGCGATTAATCAAATCAGCTATGAAGTTCTCCAAGCCCCCATGATCCTTTGGCCCCTATGCATCCTTTCCCCCTCTGCCTAGAATACCCTTTCCTACTGGCTAATTTTTATGCATCTGTCTTAAGAACTCTCTGCTAAGGCCTTTGTGACAGCCCAGGCCTGGGTTGGCGCTCCCATATTCACTCTCATAGGCTCACGACCCCTCTGACCTGCTTTCTGAGACAGTAATTAGAAATACATGTGGCCTTCTGATTGCAGGTTTATGTTTGCCTTCTCTACTACACTGTAGGATGATTTGTTCAGCAAGCAACAGGTTCATACTAGAGGTTCATTGTAAGCATGTTTGTAGAATCAACCAACAAGTGGGTGGCATGCTTTGCTTGTTAGAGTCCTGGTTAATAAAAGGCACGGCAAGGCCCATCTGCTACCTCCCTGGAGAAACCTGTCCTGGTTCCCCTGGGGAGACACGACTGCCCTACAGGCTCTCATGTACTATGCACATGTCTGTTAGAACACAACATCACTGCACTCTGATTTTATACATCATTAGGACATTTAAAAAATATGGCCAAGTACAGTTAAAAAATGTATCCATTTTTGAAAGACATTACACCATTGGAAAAGAAAAGCCATGCATCTTAGAATTGAAAAACATGGCATTTTCCTGCCACCCCTTCTCTGCCAGTTCCCTTTCCAGGGCAGGAGGGAACTCTGTGTCCCAACACCAGGCCTTCTCTGTGGCATACAGAATACTAAGAAGGCGAGGTGTTGGATGATTGATTGAGGATCCTGGTAATGTCATTAAAATCAAGAATAAGCCCTAGCCCGGTGTGGTGGTACACACTATAATCTCAGCTGTCTGGGAGGCTGAGGCAGGGGGACTGCAAGTTGGAGCCCAGCCTGGACAATTTAGTGACTTGGCAAGATCCTGTCTCAAAATAAAAAATAAAAAGAGAGCTGAGGCTGCAGCTCAATGATAAAGTCCTAGGTTGAATCTCTAGTACTGCCAAAAAAAAAAAAAAAAAAAAGCCAAAACCAAAGGAAACAAACAACAAACAAGCAAACCAAGAATAAAGGAAGGATACTTTTTTCAAATAGTCTCACTAAGGAATTTCCAACACTGGAATTAAGAATCCAGTAGCTAGCTAGGATCATGTGACCTAACTCTCTAGGATCACAGACTCTAACTCTGTAACGGAATAGAGGCAGGTCCTCTAGATACAGGCCGCTTGGTGACAGAGAAGATGGACCAGCAGACCTTACATTTGATGTGAGGCAGCACTGTGTCACCTAGCTCTCCTGTGTCCCCACCACTGCTGGTGAAGGATACACGCTGGAGGGTCAGTGGCAGTTAGATCTCAGGAGGAGCCGGATGAGAGACTCCAAGGCTCTGTTTATTGGACTTCACCAAGCAGGGATAGTTGAAGCTAAGAAATAAAGCTAGTGCTATGGTTTAGACTTGGTGTGTTCCCCCAGAGCCTCGTGTGTTCTGACAGCGATTGGGTCATGGGGACACTAAACTGAATGTGCTAAGTGTGCTGGTAGGAGGTGTGCTTGGTTGGAGGAAGTGGCCCAGGAAGGTACATTTCTACCCCCAGCTCCTTCGTCTGCTTCCTGGCTGCCACGATGTAAGCAGCCTTCCTCTGCCCAGAGCCTTCCACCATCTTGTTTCTGTGCTGGACCCAATCTGCACTGGACTAATGTGTGGCCAAAGTCAACCTTTCCTTCTTGAAGTTGTGGGTGTCCAGTTATGTGTCCCAGCAACGAGAAGGGGGCTAAGACAGCTACGAATAACTGTTGGCAGCAAGCGGAGCCACTTGTGGTAAGAGAGTAACTTTCACAGGACTCCTCCTGGTTGCATTCTTGCCCTCTGCTAAAAGTGGAGAAAACGCCTCTGTATTTTAAATAAAGAGGAACGCTTTTGTTTGCAATGGAAAACATGGTAAAACCAAAGCCACTCAATTCAAGACAATTACACAGTGAACTAAGGAAATGGGTCAGGACACAGATGTCTGAAAAACATCCTCCACCCTTGCGTTGCAGAGCAACCAGAGTAAGGACAAAGTTAAAAGCGAGTGATTCAATGTCCATGGGTTTCAGTTCTGCACTTCATTGCTACCCATGATTCCATTGTGAGCATTCCTACTCTCTATTCAGCTAAAAACCAAATCAAACACCCAACCCCTAAGCAGGTGTTTTTGCAAGCTCTGAAAAGAAACCACACTCCTTAGAGCCGGAAGATCGCATTCTGCTGGCCAGCCAGCAGCCCGCCCTTGTGTCCAGGGAGCGATTATGAAAACACCAGTGGAGGGGCGAGCCCAGCACAGTCTCTCGTGGAGCACTTTCTCACATTCCCAGGGAAAACAAACAGGAGCGGTGTGGAGACACCAAGGGAAGGTGGCTTCGAGTAGTTTGCCTTAGAAAAACAAACAGCCTGCTCTGTAAGAAAGACAGCGGCAATAAGACACGTTAGTGCCGCTGGTGGTGTGCGCTAAGACTAAATATTTACTTTAAAAAAATACTGGATTCAGTGGCTTTTATGAGGAGCAAAACACTCTGGGACTAATACAAGGGATGTCGCTGTGATTCTTCCAGAAGACAGAGTGGAGCTCCAATGGGCCCAGGTAAGGCTAGCTATGGTGGGGGAGTAACCCAAATTCACTGGGAAGTAAGTTGATTACTACCTGTCGGTTAGTAAAAGGCTGCAATTGACAGCCATCGCTCTTAATTAGCAGTCACCCATAATCACCTGGAAGAGGTTATTGTCACCCTTCGTATGTTCAGGTCTCACCCAGGAGACCCTGGCTCATTGGGTCTGTAGATGGTTCTGGGTTCAAATGCACACATTTGGTTATCCACATGAATAATCCATGCCCAGACCACTCCTGCTATTTTTAAAATAAAATCTAAGCCCCAGAATTCAGTTCTCACTTCCATTTCCAATGACCTATTGGTAGCAGGACTATTGATGGCAGAGGTAAAGAAATAAAGAATCACAAAATACAATGACTTACTATGTTAGGGTTTTGGGGGAAAAAAAATCAAAGATTTCCAGAAATGCAAGAGAAGCTAGGAGGCTGAACAATCATCCAGGCAGTTATTGTAATTAAGGTGCCATGCACTCCACATGCAGGCTCTAAAGAGACACGGTTTCCTTGAGCAAATTCAGGGGCAGTCTGGAAATTAATTACCAGGGCAAGGCTCCAGGTAAATGATCACCATACTTGGAGTACTGACTCAGTGTGATGGTCAAGGAAGATAACCTTTTGAGGTTGCTTTCCATTTTCACAGCACCTGCGGGTCACATGGGCACCTTCTGACTGGGCTGTGAACTCATGGGCAGAAAGCCTTGCTCAGAGGCCCCTAGGCACCTTCTCATACGTTAGGCTCTGTCTTTCCCAGCCTCAGCCCTTACCAAGCCCCAGTTCTGTAACACAGCTTCTCTTAGGGCCTCACTGATGGGGTGTGCTGTGCTCTGTCCCCTCTGATCTCACTGCTGGCTGCAAACGAGCAGGCAGGGCTGTCCTCACAACCCACTCTGAGCTCTGCCCTTTGTCTCTTCGATGCCGTCTTCCTCACCACATCCTTCTCGTTTCCACCACTGCCTCTCAGCCACAGCTTCTAATTATAGTTCCAAATGCACCACGAGCTTTCACCTTGGCGTCCCCACAGAGCATTCTCTGGGGCTGGAATGCGGTCCTCCCCCTGCACTCTCTCCTACGCGACATCCATCAGCTGTCACCCCCTCTGGAAGTCCTGTCTGTCCCTCAACGAAGACCGAGACAGGCGCTCCTCCTTATAGCCTCCTCGCCTTATCTCAGTCATAAGCATGTTATAGGAAAATTATTTGTTTTGTCTCTCTGCAATCTCAGAGGCGGAATGCTCAGATAACAGTGACTGCACTGACTGGCTGCTGAACTCACAGTGCCTGGGGCACAGCTGGCATTCAAAGCCCTTGCAGAACTGAATGTTGGTTGGCAATGTCTTCTGAACATGTAATCGTGCATATTACAATTACAAAGCAGCTTGGCTATTTATTCTGGAGCCCTAAAATTTATTTTTTTTCCTCCTTTTCTTGTTTTTGGTTTGCCCTTAAGATCAAAATGTTTACAAGAGGGAAGGGAAAGGAAACCAGTGTTTTGATGAGTGCTTAATACACCACCAGCACAGATCACACAAGGTGAGCATGGTGACCCCCATGGCACAGATGTTGACAAACCCAGGCAGCAAGGGTCAGGTTGACCAGCGCTACTGGCAGTGATCTGGGATGGGGGCCCCAGGGCAGGATCAGAAGCAGGGGCGGCCGACTCTGGTCACCAAAGCTCTCACTCCAGGTCTTCGCTTACGTTTGCTGTCAGCTGGGTGGTGAGCGCCGAGACTTTCTCCTGGGAGGCATCCAGCTCCCGCCTCAACTTGCGGATCTAAAGATGACAAGGCACAGGGTTACCTGCTTGGGACTCCATTTCCAGGTTGAGCTGGGTGAGGTATCAGGTAATAGGGAAAAAGGAACTCCAACCAGAAACTGCTCCTTACCTCCGACTGGCACTTTTCTTCTGGCTGCAAATAAATCATAAGGAAAATCAGACAGGTTTAGGAGCAAAGCACAAGGCAGTCCAATCTATGGGGGGACATCAAAGTAGGAAGGGGAGGGGAAAGGAAATAGGGGGAAAGAAATAATGTGAAAAAATGGAAACAAAGCCTTCGTAAATAGGGAAGGGTGAAGTAGGTGAAGAGAGAGAAGGGGAGATGGGGAAAAAACAAGAACCAAGATCTATCACGTAAAGGTGCAAGTTCCCAATGATGGATGTAACTGTATTGTTTGCTTCAAATGTACCAATAAACTTCATGAAAAAACATTTGGATGTTTAGGGAAGTCTAGTTTCTTTTCTGGTATATTTCTGTGGGAAAACTGGTTCAGTTAAATTGGTCCACTGGAAATGCCAAATGCAACCAGCATATTTAGCTCAGTGGTTCCGCTGCCTGCCTGGCAAGTGCAAGGTCCCCGAGTTCGATTCTCAGTACAAAAAAAAAAAAAAAAAAAAAAAAAAAAAAAAAAAAAAAAAAAAAAAGAGTGAACTCTCTGACAGTTCCTATTGCATAAGCTTCCATGCTAGCTCTGGGTAAATGGTGACACAGGTATCTGCCACAGGAAATTAAGACTCTCTTGTCCCACAGACGGGCCCACATGTGCTGGGGGAACCTGCTGCAGAAGGAACCTTTCTTGGCCTCTTCTCCTCTTCCCCTGGGGGCCCATAAAACAGAACCTACCCCTTTCTTGGAAATGTTGGAAGTATCTTTGCCCTTCCTCCATCCCTGCTTTTTCCAGGAGTGGAGAAATGACTTGGGAACCAAGGAGGGAAGTGAACATCAGTAGGGAGCCTATTTTGTCCCTGGGTCCTTGGAAGAGCCTAGACTAATTTTATTAGCAATAGCCCTATAATTTTTAGAAATCAACCTTTGGCTCTAGTGTTTAGTCCTGTTAGTTCTGAACAAAAGGAGTATGATTCATTAGATCCTGCAGAACCACGCCACAGTACAAGCCAGAGCAGGTGGGCAGCTGCCCAGGATCCCATTTGAATTCCTTCCTGATCCCGCTCAAGTACTCTTGTTCCAGGAGGGCTCCTAACCATGACAACTTTTCAGTGCATGGATCAATTCATTTAATCTTTGTAGTAACTTTATAAAGTAGTTGTGCTTGTGTTCCTTCAGGGGTTTGGAGTGATTAAATGTAGCCTTGAATATGAACAAGCCTTTGACCTTGTGTTGTTTCCATCTGGTAATAATGACTAGCATTTACTGAATGCTCGCCATGTGGCAAAGACTACTCTAAGCACCTCACCATCATTATACATTATTCTTATGTCAGCCCTTTGAGGAGATACTCATACCATCACTACTGTCTTCCTCTTTTGCATATGAAGAGGCCCAGAGCGGGTAAGTAATTTCCCCAGTTCTGGAGCTGGGAGAATCCAAAGCAGTCTGGCCCCACAGCCTATGATTGTAACCAGCACATTCGCCTACCATTTGTCTGTAGCTTTCTAAAACTAAGTCCTCTGACATCTGAGTCTGATCCAATGGAGAATTTTGTGAGAACATCACAGCTATGCAGCATTTGGGAGTCTGGGAGAGGCCTGTTAGCAGGCAGAACTAACCATACAGGACAATCCATCACACCACCACGAGTACCACTTTTTTGTGTGTAGAGCTCAGGATTGAAACTAGGGCCTTCACAATGAGCTACATCCACATCCTTTTTGATTTCGAGACAGGCTCTTGCTAAGTCACTCAACTGACCAGGTTGGATGTGAACTTGTGAGACACCTGCCACCCCAGGCCTTTATTTAAAAACAGGGTCTTGCTAAGTCAATAAATTGCCCAGGCTAGACACAAACTTGTAGTCCTTTTGCCTCAGCCTCCCAGAATGTAGGAATTACTCATGTGCCACCACGCCCAGCTTCAGGACTAAGCCCGCTTTTAAACACTTCTGTCACCAGGCCTTAACAGCCCTGGCTGTCTGTCATTGTGCCCACCTGCCTCTGAGGGTGGATCTCCATTCCCAACAGCAGCTGGCAGAGCTCATGTGGTCTGTCCCCAAGCCAGTACTGCTCTTCTGAACATCGGGGGATCTCATGGGGAGCTGTGGACTCCATCCTTAGAGCGATTCCACAAGGAACTCAACTGTTTCTCCCTCCCAACCAAGGAAGCTGGTCTCAGACCAGGTGCGGCTTCTGGGAAGCTCTCTCCATCCAGGGCTGGCCATGACTACTCTGTGGCATTCATTTAGCATTCATTGTGCCTTTTCTTTCATTTGTAATTAAAATTGCAGGCAGAATGACCATTTTTAAATATCCAAGAATGACACAGATTGTAAGGAAAGACCCTACTGTTTTCTAATTATAGCCTGTAAGACTCCCACTTATTAAGGAGGCTCCTCGGTCTGAGTCTGCGGTGATTTAAAAGTTTCCCAAAACCGCTTCTTAGAAGACAAACAAGAACTAGCTCACCTTAACATTCACAGAGCCGGAACATTTTTCCTGCATTTTACCATTTTCCAGAGGCTAACAATAGATGAGGGACTACACATCACTGTTAGGTGGTAGCGCAAACTTACAGGTTTTCTTGGAATTGGCAGACTACTCTGGCATGAAAATATTCAAGTGTTAGTTTTTTTTTTTTTCATCTGAAAAAGCAACCTAGATTCTCAGAGGAGGCACATATAAGGATGGCAAATGGGCATCGCTGACCCTCTGATTCATGGAAGGGCAGAGAGGTTCTGGGGAACCTACCAGATCATCTTGCTCATTCCCAACACTGAAGACAAAATGGAGACTGAGTTATCAGCTGACTGACTGGTGCAAAGTCAAGGTGTCAATAAACTAAGATTAGACCTCCAGCATCTCTTGTCCAAATAAGCTTGGAATTAAAAAAATGTTATAATTGGGTTTGGGAAATTTATTGAAATAGCATCAACTCAAAGGACAATTTCAATTTTGACAAAAATACCATCTTCACGAAACATACACAGAACAGGATCACCCAGAATACAGGGCTTTTACTGCAAAAGCTTCCAGTGGTTGGCAGTGAGGGAAAGAACCCGGGGAGGGTGTACAATGGGCTCCTAGGTCTGAGTTCCCACAAGAGGACGAGAGTATGCTCCTTCCTGCATTTCTAATCCAGGCCCCCATGTTTCATGCCTGTGAGAAGGGCCCAACACCCTGTGGTGACAGGAGCCCTGGGGGTTCTCCTGGGGAAACATGGGGGCTGGCAGTTTCTGCCAAGGCTGCTCTGTAGCAACCCTTTGACATTACAGCCCCATGTCCCTAGGGGCCCTTGGGTGCCTCTGACTTTCTCTTTTAGCAACAGGCTGCTTTCTCCCTAACCATGTCCTTGGGGCTTGGTCCAGAGTTTGGCATAGACTGTGCCAGTAAGTACTGTTGAAGAAGCCAATGTGGGTTTGAAAGTACCATTTGAAGTAATCATGTCTCAGAGTTTCATTCTAGAAGAAAGAATTTAAATTTATCCACTAGCTGATAGTGGGAAGACCCTCTCCATGCCCTCTTAGTGGATAATGCCTGCAGCAACCCCTCCCTGAGATTACTATATACATAAAACCTTTAAGAGGAAAGCCAGGACCCAGTGATGAAATGTCAGACAGGATGATCCGAGGGAAGAGGGAGGAGTTTTGCAGCTGGAGGAGTGAGGTGGGAAGGAACAAAGTAAGAGTCTCTAGAACATTAAAATCACACTATGTAAGCAATCACTAAAGTCTGCTCATTATAGGACTATGGAACAACAATCAGGCACTGGTCTCTTTTACTTAATTCTAGCATAGCCTTTTATATCGAAGGGGCTACATACAATTCAAACTGCTATAAAGTCCACAATCTTAGCATTATCACAATCTGAATTATTAAAACACTTGTTTACATGGAATTATGGGTTAAAGAATTAATTTTTTTCCTGTAGGAATTCTGAAATTAATTTGTATAAGACAGACAGTGTATAGGTTTAAAAAGTAAGTACTACTGAACAAAGTGAGTAGTTCTGAAAAGCCAAATTGATTATATGCCGCTTTTGTTCAGGAGATCGACTGCTGATGACAGCCAGCATCGAGGAGCGCTTACCCTGAGTTGTATTACGTTTATGGCTTATTCTTATTTCTCTCAAACCTACTTTTAGGAATAAAATCAAAAGAGTTCTCATCCTCTAGGAGTCTCTACTATAGTGAAATAAAACCTTCAGAACCCTTAGCCCTCATTACAACACTGTAAGGTGGGCTGCCGTTCATTCTACTTTACAGATGAAGCAATGGAGGCAGACAGAAGCTTAATAAAATATTGCAAGGACTTTCTCTTCCAGGGGTACCAGCAGGTGGCCAATGCCTGTCACACCTTCTAACCCATCACCATGGAAGAACTCTGCCACTTAAAAAGCAGACAGTTCCAGACCCATTGGTCAGTACATTACAAGTAATATGTGTTTGTGAATTTCAGATCTTGTTCCCTGTTATTCACTTCCTTTATAATGGAGGTTCTCTCTGAAGGAGAAACAGTCACATTTTCTTCTGCATTCGGTATACTGATTTTATTCTACATTTGATAAAAGGATGACCATAGCCACACAGCACTGATTTTATACTCACCGTAGAATAAATGGAGGATGTGCTGGAAACCAAGGAGAGTGAGGATCCGTGAACTGTTAAAAGAAAAAAATAAAAGGTGAGTTGTATAGCTGGCTGCTATGGAACCAAAAAGGGTCAAGAAAGGGGGAAATTAGCATTAGAGGCCTAGCCTCTCATGACTGTGCAACCTCTCCACCTCGCATTACCGCCTAGCCTGGGATGAGACCCTCACCTTGGCCCAGTCTTTCCTTGTTTGGATAGATCAGTGTCAAATAAGAGATAATCTCTGATGGAACTCACTTTTCTTGCCCTACGTTTTTCCTCCTATAATGTTCTAAATATACTTTTTTTTCAACTATCAAAATAATATATGATTCTGGAACAGGAACTTTCAAGTACAAAAGAATATTAAGAAGCATATTCATTGCTATAAGCTGTAGTGACTCATAATTCCAATTCCCAGGGGCAGCCCTTACCATTCCAGTATATTTTATTCCACTCTTTTTTTCTAATGTATTCCTGTAGGGCTGAGATGGTGTTGCATACATATTTTATACCCTGATTATATCTGTCACTTGTAGATGCAAAAAGATGAGCTGATTATTTTGAACCTAAGAAGCTGCTAATAGTAAAAGCATCTTTAGATGACTATGTAGCAGAATATTAGTTTTAAAAACCAGTCCCCCGAATTGAAGATTTTTTCATTTGACTTCTCAAGCTAGAAGTGTTCTATTTCCTATTTCAGATGGGTAACAGTTGACTTAAAATTATACTTGTGATCTCTTCGCACCCTTTCCTGTCTCGAGTCAGTGTAGACATTTTGTGATTGGTATGGATTTTAAAGCCTGGTCTTTTCTAGGATGGGATATTCTGGCTGTTTTCTGTTTTGGAACCAGCTCTGTTTTCTTGGCATCTTGCTGAAAGACAGAACTATTCCTGTGTTAGGTCTCAGCACAGCTTTCCCGAGCATGGCTGGAATGCCTGGACTCCCACACTATGCGATGCAGATGCAAGTGGGAGGCTGGGAAGGGACTTCCCACGGGCACCAAGTGGCTTTCACAACGCAGCTCAGGGGTGGGCAGAAGACACCCGTCAATGAGACGCTGGTGAGCAGCTCAGCCTAACACTCAGGACTTGCCTGTGGTCTTTCAGTAAACCTTCCTGGATGCTGCTGGCACACAGTGAATCCTGCGCTCTTCTCCCCAACAGGCCGGCGCATCCTTCCCACCTCAGTCCTCGCCCATCTAGTTCTCTCTGTCTGGAATGCGTCCAAGTACTGCATTGGGTCCAACAACGCCTCCTTCATGAAGCCAGCGTTTCCTCATTTCCCCTGGATGATGCCACTGCGTGGACGTCCTTCATCCTCTCTCCACACGGCTCCTGGTTCGTCATTATGTCCTTCTTCTTGCTCAGCAGGTGCGATCTCTAGACCATCACCATCACATCGACCCTCCTCAGCAAGGACCCGAGTTGAAGATCTTTTCCTCCATCTAGGAATAATCTGACTTCCATTCCATAAAAATCAGTTAGGCGTTAATGGCCAATAATGGCTTTCTGTGTTAATACATGGCACACATGAACAGAGGCCTCTGGTAGTGGCCTGATGTTCCAAAATGGGGAGTTACTTGAGCTCATGATTAGATGGGAGTGGAGAGAACACATCCAGGCCAAGTTGGGGAAACATATAGTCATTCTTCATCCACGTGTGCACACAAGCCCTGCTAGAAGCGGCTCCAGATACCAGGGAGGGACCTGTGGCTGCTGGCAAATGGAAGTGTTTTCTTTCTTCCTACATCTCATCTGCAGAAACCTACAGACACGGTTTGAGCAGCAACGCAGTGAGAGCTTGAGCCACAGGTGGAGAGGGACACATCTGGCAGGGTGAAGGTGCAGGTCACTGCACTTCTCTGTAATTAGCTCCTCTCACGTGGTAATCAGCAATAGCAAGGCTGCGGTCCAAAGGAACAGACTCCTTAGCATCCAGTGTCGACCCCAAACTGAATGCGGCTGGCTTGAGCCAATGCCTTGGCCCTCCTGCAGGCAGCCCGAGCCAAGTCCAGGCCAGGCCGTGCAGGTGGAGGCTTCTCCACAACAAAATGCTTCTGAGCTGCAGAACCCAAATAGCTTGCTAAAGTGTGTTGTGCAGTTTTCCTTCCTACATCTGCACCTCCAAACGTTTACAGCTACCAGTAACTATGAGCTATCTGAGCCCACTCTGCTGCTGAGGAACCTCAGAGAAATAAAGGATGCGCTCAGGTCACACAGCGATTTAAGAACAAGATATGCAGACCAGAAGTCTAGAGACTGTTCTGCTCTCGAATACTTGAGTACTGATTTCAGGGATCTTTTTTTTTTTAAGTCTTGGGATATGTTTCTGAAAGTTTTCCCAATACTTTCACGTCATTAGTCAGGCACAAGCCAAGACTGATGTTTAGAAGAAGGATACTTTGGGTAGCTGTAGAACCGCCAGGCAGAATGGAACAACTGGGCGTATTTCAGTTAGGCTACCGAGTGCTTCTGACATCCATGGTTTTAGAATTAAAACACTAATTAAAGCACAGTCTCACAACACTGTTGTTTGGTGTGATCCTCCTCATCATAGAGAATCGGTAGGTAAAAATCCAAAAACCCAGTTCCTATCCTTCATTAACAAACAAGCGAATCAGTGTCTGAGTGGTGTCCAGTGATGTGGCCAAGCACACAGGGATATCGGGAAGAGACAGATGGGCATCTAGACATCTCTCCCTCTCTCTTGGTCCACAGCTGGGATGATAGCTAGGGACTGTGCAGCCTCTCCACCAGCAAAGAAAGCATGACAGAGCAGAGGACACAAGGACAAACGTCAGAGTTTGCCTCCAAAGAGTTAAAAAATGTTTTTAAACTACTGGAGATGCAATCGAGGATTGTTCTTGCATTGAGCTACATCCCCAGCCCCAGCCCTCTTTTTATTTATTTTATTTTGAGAAAGTATCTCATTATGTTGTGCAGACTGGCCTGGAACTTGTGATTCTCCTGTCTCACTATCCCAAGTAGCTGGGATCACAAGCATGCACCACTATGCTCCCAGCTCAAAAAGTTTTACAAGCCCAGCTGAACTGAATGTGAAGACAGGATTGAGTGCACAGGCATAAGAATCAGGAGACTTAGGACTTCTTTGTGCCCCAAGGTCACTTCTGCCTCAATTTTGTCATGAGAAAAAATACCAATGATAATAGCCCTTGGGAAGAAGGACATAAGAAGACAATTACAACAATAGCTACCATGACTGAGTGCTTGCAATAAGCCCCTCTCAGAGTTATTTGCTAAATGCTTTGTAGCACTAATCTCACCTAGCCTTCACTTCAATCCCCTGAAGCAGTTACAATTATTTTTCACCTTTTAGTGAACTGGAAACAGGCTGCAGGACCAAGTCCCCTCCCCGGAGTCAGAGGGCTAACTGTGGAGGTGCCAGGATTTGAAGCAGCCAGAACTCAGGGGCTTGGAAGTCAAGTGCACCGCAGGACAGGCTTCCCTTATGACTAAGTTGCTTCTGGATTCCATGGAAACAGATAGGATGGCATTTCGGTGTTTCACTTCCGCACCAGCTCTCAATGAACCTTAGTCACAGGACTTTTTTCTCCAAAGACCTACTTGACAAATGCCTCAAGCATTCCTCAAAGTGCATGCTCCTAAAGTTGACTTTAAGGTTGCATAATGTATCAGACGGAAATCATGTACCTGATGTAACACCGAATGTCTGCATCTAGGCCAGGCCCGCACTCCATTTACATATTTATGGATCCCACTTCCTTCAAAATGGAAAGTACTAATTAAGTTGCACAATAGCCTCCTACAAATACTTGTGCTAATTCTTCCTAAGTTTCTATCTTGCCTTACAGCGTACAATACACCTAATGGACTATTGTAAAGAGGTTCTATTTTGGTCCAAATGTGAAATGTGAACTTCTTCTCAACTGTTCCTGCAGCCCTACGAGTTTGTCAATTCAGAAGGAAAAAACAAAAAAAAAGGCTTCACTCAGAGGAATTTAAAGGCCCTAATTACACAAGCTCTGGTTTTATAATGTAACAGCCTTGGAAGAGCTAAACATCAACTGGATACCGAACTTCTCAAAACAGGAAAATGTGACATGCTCCAGTACAGTAGGCCTCACCTCTTCCCCCAACCCTGGATTTTACCTCTGAGCTTCAGTTCACAGAAGTCTAGATACTTCTTGTGGGCAACAGCTTTTTATGGGTGCCACTTGTGACACCCCAGATGCCCCAGCTGAGCTACCTGACAGCTGGATTCCAGGAGGAATAAACAAAGCTATCTGATGATACAATGGCCCAGACCTTGATGTGGTGGAGTATGCATGTTTGGACACGTTTCCACACTCAAGTACGCGCACGGCCAAGAAGAGGGACACAGCCCAGGACAAACTCCATATACAACTTGTCACCAGGGAAGTTGGGGGAGCCCCTGTGGCCGTGGCTAGCACACAGACTGGAAAAAGACTAGAGACACACTGCGTCCTCCCTCCCTCTAGGATGAACATATCCTTCACTCTTATTGATCTATGGTTATAGCTATATATATATTTTTTTTGGGGGGGGGTACCCAGAATTGAACTTAGGATCTTGTGCTTTTGAGGCAGGCAGGGTGCCACTGAGCTAAATCCCTGGCCCTATAACTTTAACTTTTAGCTATTAAATCGAAATTCCTCCTTCCGCAGCTCAGGCCCTCCCTCTCCATCCTGTCCCTGCGGTATCCCATGTTTGGACTTACAGACTTGTGCCTGCCCTTCGATGTCACTAGATGCAAACCATGCATGTAACAGTGGGGAGGGCATTACATCGCCAACAAGATTAACTATGATTGGCCAGGGAGCAATACCTCTCTGGCTTCCTGGCTACACCTGCTCTTCATCTACACTTCAGAGGCACAGGGGTTCTTAAAGGCCATTGCCCTGAACTAGAGCAGAAGTAAAGAACAGTAACAGGGCCTTACGCCTAAGTCCCCATCCTGAAGGTTAAAGTCACCATAATGATTTGTTTATTCATTATAAACATATTTTGGGCTAGTCTTTGATTTCATTTTATTTCACATGGTTAAAGGTGACAGACTAATAAACCACCACAAGTTGTCATTTTCTAAGCTGTGTTTGATTCTACTGTTGTTGCTGATTGTATCACTTGGGCTAGTGATGTGATTGATCTAATCAGTTATCTTTCCTGGCATAATGAATGAGATTGCCCCAGAGTTATTAGAGACTCAAATTCTAAAGACCAGCTATATCTGGAAGACACCTCTGAGAAGCAATCATTCCTTAAGGGTTCTAAATACAAGCAACAAAGATACCTACAATAAGTAATATCAAAGTATCAACTCAGGAATTAAACCAAGGACTGTACCAACAAGCATAATAGAAATGAAAAGACATTTAAACAAGACACAGTCTTCCAGCTTGCCAAAGGCAAATTATGGGGGAAACGAGATGGAAAAGTCTCATAATCAACCACATGGGACAACCTGAACTGATAGCACAGGAAGTAAAAAAACAAGTGAATGAGGTTCTAGAAATATTGAAAACAGAAATAATTTCCCAGATAAAAGACATGATTATAAACTCTAGAACACAAACAGATTAAAAAAAAAATAGATGAGTTCAGGACCATGATAAAAGCCACAAATGCTCAGCAGAGGAAAGAAATGGAAACCATGAAGGCCCAACATAAGAAAGATATGGAATCCATGAAACAGATTCAAACTGATATCCAGAGATTAATAACTCTATTAAAAGTATACACAGCAGAGGGTCTTCTCGGCTGTGCCCTCCCCGAGGCATTCCTGCGATCTTCAGCACCAGAGGGTCTTCTCGGCCACACCCTCCCCTGCTGGCACCGCTGCCGCCATCTTTAGCGCTAGAAAGGTAGCCGTGCGGGCACCCCCGAGCCCTCCCAAACCTTCCCCCTCGTGCTTTTAGACCTCCTGATTGTACCAGTCTTTGGACCTACTCTGTAGAGGCAGAGGTGGTCATAAAGAGTATTTTCTGGCACTTTTAACTTTGAACATCTTTAAAGTGGTGGGGGAAACTTATAGCACAACTGAGTGGAGCTCAACCCTTTAGGAGGTTGGGGAACTCAATCTGGGCCTTGCAGCCCGAGCTCAGTCTGCTTTGTGGGGTTCTGCCACCAGCTAGCTGAGATCAGGGGACTTGGCTCTGCAAATGGCAGCACATATTGTATATTATGACATTTAGTGATATAGTCTGAAAGAGGCCCTTTAAACTCATTTTTCTTTTTTTATCCTACTCTGCAAATTCTTTTTTTTTCTTTTTGTTTTCTTTCTCTAACTCAGTCTCTTACTCCACTATAGTATTCCTCATCTCTCTTTTTGTTTCTGCTCTTGTCCTAATTCAGATTTCTTCTTTTATTATTTTTTTCTCTTTTCTTTATGTTCTTTTCTTATGTTATTCTACCTCACTCAAGGGTTACTATATTTCTATTTTGTTTGTTCTTTTTGAATTTAACAACTTCCTGATGATTGTCTGGTCATTCTACATCTTTTGGCTTCAGATGAAACCTTCTCTAATTCTTATATTTATCTACTTCTCTTGTCTGAACTTTGTTTTAATCCCCCATTGTAAATGGTAAATATCCTCATTGAAAAGTTTATTTACTGTAAGCATATTTTGGATTGGTTCTTGATCTTAATTAAATTTACATGGTTTGAAGGTGATAGATTGATGATTACCATAGGTGGTGGTCAATTTGCAAATTGTGCTTCATTATATTGTGGTGCTGATTGTATCAATTAGGATAAAGGATTGTGATTGATTAAATGAGCTGTTTTCTTCAGTATGATGAAAATGAGAATGTCTGAGTCATTAGAAACCCATGGGGTGAAGCCCAACAGTATCAGGAAGATTTAAGTAATAATCTAAAGGTTAAAAACTAAGGATAACCCAACAACAATAGTAAAAATGAGAAAACTCTTAAGCAAGATACAGGGACAGACTTCCAGTTCACCAATGGCAAATAGTGGGGCAAATGAGGATGAAAAGTCTAATAGTGAATCATCAGGACACCCTGAACTCAAAGCACAGGAAGTAACAAAGCTGATCAATCAGGCTCTAGAGAAATATAGAACAGAAGTAATTTCCCAGATAATCATAGAGATGACAAGCAAAATGAAAGTTATAATTCGTGACTCTAGAACAGAAACTGAGAGGAAAATAGATGAGCTCAGGACCATGATAGAAGCCATGAATGCCCAGCATAAGAAAGAATTGGAAACAATAAATGCTCAATACAAGAAAGAAATGGAATCCATAGGACAGATTCAAACAGATATCCAGGAGATTAGAAACTCCATTGAGAGTGTGCACAAAAGAATAAAAGAGTCCGAAGATAGAATCTCAGATATAGAAGATAAAATTGCAGTCAGTGACTGTGAAAAGAGAGGTCTCTTAAAAACAGTAGGGGATCATGAGAAATTGATACAACAACTCTTAGATGATACTAAGAAGAATAACATAAGATTGATAGGAATTCAAGAAGTAGTAGGAGAAAACGTAAATGACTTTAAAAAGCTGTTCACAGAATTATAGAAAACTTCCCACATAGAGGGGAAGAATTTGACATACAGATAATTGAGGCATATAGGACTCCAACTAGCCGTGATAAAAAAACAATCTACACCTAGACACATAATAATCAAGATCCCACAAACCCAACAGAAGAACAAAATACTATACGCAGTAAGAGACAAGAAACAACTTACATGCAAATGAAAGCCTATCAGAATTACAGCAGATTTTTCAATACAAACCCTTTGGTTAAGGAGCGCCTGGCCTGGAATGAGATAGTTCAAGTACTAAAAAAAGACAACTTCCAACCTAGACTGATGTATCCTGCAAAACTTTCTTTTAAAATGGATGGGGAAATAAGATATTTCCAGGACAAAGAATACCTGAGAAACTTTATGAATATCAAACCAGCACTACAACGAATTCTAAACAATATCCTAGAAAAAGACAATGAAGGTAACAACACAATGAAGCCCAACAGAACAAATCAAATAGGTAAGCCAAGAAACTAAAAGGAGAAGGTGAAAAAAAATGATAATAATAAGTTAGTACATATTGGTTATAACCATCAATATTTATGGCCTCAATTCACCAATCAAGAGAAATAGAGCAGCAGAATGGATTAAGAAGCAAGATCCAATAATATGTTGTATACAAGACACATCTAGTGTAAAAAGAAGCCCACAGACTGAAAGTGAAAGGACAGAAAACTTCTTCATGTAACAGGAGCTCCCCTGCCAAAAAAAAAAAAAAAGCAGGGGTAGCAATCTTATTCGCAAAGTAAGTTTCAAACTTAAACTGATTGAAAGAGACAAAGAAGCTCACTAGATCCTTGTGAAGGGAACAATTCAAGAGGAAGAGATAACAAATAATTTATTTTTAATTTATTGAGTATGTCAGAAAGTATATATGCTTTTTTTTCTCTTTTCTTCTTTTTTTCCTTTTTCTTTTTCTTCCTCTGATGATGGGGATTAAATTTGGCACATTGTTCTGGCTGGGCAGGTGCAGCCCTATTGAGCTAAACCTCAGGATTTACATTTCATATTTTTAAAATTTATCAATACATTAATCCTTGTCTGTATATGTTGGTCTACCAAATTGATGAGTTATTTTGGTTCTCATTTTCTTTGCTTTTTTATTTGAGAATTTATGAAATCTGTATATATGAGTAGTATGAAAAGTATTAAGGCCCATCTGTCATTTTCCTCTTTCATCTCTGCTTTCTACAAACTTCCTTTTCTGTCACTGCAGCTTGTTTGGTTGGAAATTTGTTAAGATAAATGTTGTTATGTTATCAATATATCTTTGTACTTATTTTTTGCTGATGATGAATATTAATTTTAAGTAAATTTTATTATAACTATACTTAATCATGAATATCATTTAGTATCTGATACATATTACAAATTCTCCAACTCCTTCAAAGATGATATTTGTTTTTTCTCAAATTATACAAATCACCAACATTCCACACATCACTGCATTCTATTTTTATTGTACCTAAGTATATATTGTATTGTAGAAAACATGCATTGTGTAAATGTGTGGGGGGTATGTTTTTACATATGTGTGTGCACTACTAAATGAGAAACATGGCATGAATGTGGTAGGACTGTGCACATTTGGCATATTGATAGTTTCTCTGGCAACCTTATGATTTCTTTAAATTACATGCTTGACTTCATAGTCATTCGTTTGGGAAGAATATTACATATCTATTGGTGTTAAATTCTATCATTATGCTTATAAAAATATAATAAAAATAAGTATGGGATATAATAAAATAGAAACAGAAAAATCTGATCTTAAAAATGTGAATTTTTTTAGTTGCTTTTGGATTTCAAATATAAGTATATTTTTTTCTGTGGGAAGTTTTGTTAGAAAATGTAAGTGGTACAATCAACAAGTATATGATATTTATCAATTAATTAAACCAAGGAGTTTATGAATCATAAAATTTTGAGGACAGTTTCTCAACTATAATATGTAACTTTGTTTTATTTATAATTACATTATTTCAAAAATATTATAAGAAAATGAGAAAGGACATAATGTTTGAAGATCATATCAAACTAATGTATTTCAATTAGTCTGTGTTACATAAATTCTTGTTTATTTCATATCCTTTTTTTGCTGTCATATATATGTATATTTGAAATTTTTATTTAGTATCTTCATTTCTTGTTATCATGTATCTTTGCAATCTTTAATTAAAAAAAAAGTATACAAAGTGGCTGGGGATTTAGCTCAATGGTGCCGCCACCTGCCTTGCAAGTGCAAGGTCCTGAGTTCGATCCCCAGCACCCCCCAAAAAAGTATATATAGCAGACTACCCAATCAGAAGTCAGAATATTAGATACAGAAGATAGGATGGCGGTCAGTGACCATGAAAAGAGAGATCTCTTAAAAATAGTAAGGGACCAGGAGAAATCAATCCAATAGCTCCTAGATAATGCAAAGAAGAATAATATAAGATTAATAGGAATCCAAGAAAAAGCAGGAGAAAGCACAAATGACATAAAAAAAAAAACTTGTTCACAGAAAACAATAGCAGAAAACTTCCCAGAGTAAAAGAACTTGACATACAGATAAGTGAGGCATATAAGACTCCAACTAGTTATAATAAAAAAAAATCTATACCTCAACATATAATAATCAAGATCTCAGAAACCCAACAGAAGTACAAATTACTACAAGCAGTTAGAGAAAAGAAATAAATTACATGCAAAGGAAAGCCCATCAGAATCACAAGAGTCTTTTCAACACAAACCCTCAAGTCAAGGAGGGCCTAGAGTGACGTATTTCAAGCTTTAAAAGAAAACAAACTCCAAACTAGGCTGATCTATTCTGCAAAACTAAATTCCAAAGTTGATAGAGAAATAAGATACTTTCATGACAAAGAACACCTGAGAAACTGCATGAATACCAAACCAGCACTCCAAACAATTTTCAAAAATATCCTAGAAAAAGACAATGAAGGTCACAACTGCATGAGGCCCAATAGAGCAAATCCAATAAGCAAGAATTTAAAGGGAAAGGGAGAAAAATAAAAAAAGAACCAAAAACAGGAAAATAACATGACAATGACAAGTCAATACATATCAGTTATAACCATTAATGTCAATGGCCTCAATTCACCAATAAATAGAAACAGACTGGCAGAACGGATAAAGAAGCAAAATCCAACAATATGCTGCAACAGATCCTCAGTGGAATGGGAACTAGCACAAAGAATCAACAACTGGGATTTCATCTTTTTAAATATAATTTCTGCACTGCCAGAGAAATCACAAGCAAAGCTAAGAGACATCTCACAATGTGGGAAAATTTTTTTACAGCTGCTCCTCAGACATAGGTCTACTATCTAGAATATATAAAGAACTCAAAAAAATCAACCCCCCCCAAATATAAAGACCCAATTCATAAATGGGCATCTGAAATGAACAGACACTTCTCAGAAAAAAAAAGTAAAAGCAGCAAACATATGAAAAAGTGTTCAACATCACTGGTCATTGAAGAGATGCAAATGAAAGCAGCACTGAGACTCCACCTCACCCCAGAGAGAATGGCTGCTAACAAGAAGTCAACCAGTAACACATGCTGGCAGGGATGTGGAGAGCTAGGAACCTTTCCTTCATTGTTGGTGGGAGTGCAGACTGGGGCAACCACGGGAAATCAATGAGGAGATACCTCAAACAACTAGGATTAGAAGTCCCATGTGACCCAGCTATTTCTCTGCTGGGTATCTTCCCCCCAAAATCAAAACAATCATACCACAGCAATATACGCTCAACCAAATTTTTAATGGCAGAGTTTATAATAGCTAAAACTTGGAGATAGCCCAATTGCCCATTAACTAGAGACTGGATAAAGAAGAGTTTGTGTGTGTGTGTGTGTGTGTGTGTGTGTGTTGTGTGTAATAAAATGGAGTACTATTCTGCTATAAAGAGTGATAAAGTAGAGACATTTATAGCTAAGTAGATGCACATAGAGGCCATACTCTTAGGTGAAATTAATAAGACACACATGTGTAAATACCAAATAGTTTCTCTGGTGTGAAAAACTAAAAGTGTAAATAAAGAACAAAATGTATAACTGATATTGTATAATAGGAAGAAAAGGTCTAAAAGAGCAGAGGAAGTGGGAGGGGTGGAAGAAAGGTAACAAGGGAAAAGAAAAACAATATGTGAAAAAGGAAAACATGGAAACAATGTCTTTGAAAACAGGGAAGGGTGGATGGGGTGAAGGGAGGGCTAGGGAATGGCGAAAAATAAGAACCAAGGTGAGTCCTGTAAAGGTACAAGATCCCAATGATGAATGTAACTGTACTGTATACCTAGACTGTACCAACAAACTTAAAAAAACAAACTTTTGTTTTAAAAACAAAGGCCATTAGGCAAAAGTAGATGCCTGTAGCTTGTGATTTCTCTCCCTTTGACTTGGAACTTCCAAACAATCATAAGTGTGTTTGCTCTTTCTGTTGAGAGGATGCTGGGCACATTGCTCCACTCTCACAGGGAAGGGGAACAGAGGGAAATCACCCCTACATTCTGTCTGTCATTGGCCACGAGGCACAGGCTGGAGACTGAGCTGCCAGGAGCCCCACCCTGATGCTGTGCCTACAAGTCGTGGCATGTCACAGTGTACTGTACCGTGTTAACATTCACACACGTTATCTCATCTGATTTTTATAATTCTGCAAGCTGAATACTATTATTACTCGAATTTTACCAGTAAAACAAGGGACAAAAAACCAAACAAACAGAAACTTGAAGCAACTTGTCCAAGAGCATATATCTAAAGTCACAAAGCTGGAATTCAAACTCCGCTAGTCTCGCTTTGGTTCTCAATCCCTGGCCAGGGAAGATGCTTTCGATGTCCTGTGAGCCTGATCTTTGGGAGTATGGCGGTGATGTCACCCAAAGCATTTTGGCTGCTTGTCCTCAGTCACACCTCAGTGGAAGGAGCAAAGTTACAAGGGTGGCTAACAAAGCAGCCCACGGAACTTTTCTCCCACAATTCTGATCAGAATGAATCAAATCTAAAAATCCAACCCAAGATATTCCCAGTTGGCAAGCAAAGGAAGAAAAAGACAAAAGTGAATACACAGTCAAGTGTGGTAGTGCATTCCCATAACCCCCAGCACTCGGGAGGCTGGGGCAGGAGGGTTGCTGGAAGTTCAAGGCCAACCTGGGCTACATAGTGAGTTCAAGGCCATCCTGGGCTGCAGCAAGACTCTGTCTCAAAAAAACCAATGCAACCAACCAACCAAACAAACAAATAAACAAACACCGATGCCTGGGAAGAGAGAAAATTCTGGAATAAGCGGCATAGCCACTCAGCCCAGGGAAGAAATTCTCCAAAAACACTTGCTGCCAAGCGGAGAGCTAGTGGCCAAGCCTCACCAGAAGCCATGACCCACATCCTGGCTGGTCAGCTAAGGGCCAGTCCTGCTGACCACCAGAGGATGGGGAGACAGGGAGACGCTCACAGGGAGAGACTCAGATCTCCTTCCTTACCTTCTTCAAAGCCATCCCGGAAGGAGCCCGAGCGGCTCATGGTCCTGCTCTTCTCATCCAGGGACATGGAGCTGTTCCGGAAGCGGCTGTCGGTGTACGGGTCGTACTGCCCGTCCGCATTGGACAGGCTGTGGGTCCGCAGCATGGTGGGGTTGGACAGGCTCATCTGGGTGACAGTGGTGGGACTCGCTGGAACGAAAGGAATGGAATCAAATGGCGGAAACGCGCGTCTCCGTTCAAACCCCAGATGGGGACAAAGAGGAGGCTGTTTATCGCCAGCCGTACGCATTCCTGCCAACTCCTCTCTCCCTGTCTGTTCGCTCCAAGGTAGTCGCATCAGCATTTGAGTTACACACTCGGAGCTAAAAATATGGGAGGGAAGGCGGGTCAGCTCCCAACCAGGCTCCGGGCTTCGGCGTTCCAGCTTGGCACGTCCAGACAAGCCAGTGTCACCTTCCAGGCATGAGCTAATGACTCCCGGGCTCATCTGGAACGGCTCTCTCCACAGCCAAAAGCCCAAAATAGTCCTACGAGCCTTTTGATCAGACGGGAAGCATTTGTGCGTGACAGGAATCTCGCTGCGAAGAGTTACCGCTGGGAAAGAACAAGGCGCACACAGGTCTCGCCGCCTCTGCCAGGAAGGTTCAGCCACAACGCGCAAAAAGAGCCTCCGAGTGAGGGGCACACAGACCTGAGCCGAATCCAGCTTTCTCAACACACACCACGATGGTAATAGCACGAATTCCTGGAAATACCCACTTTGTTCATCAAAAATGAAGAACTAAGCCTCACTTGATTGTAAGCCACAACTGCCTCAGAGACTCTGATCTGTTACTCCCAATGTTCACAAAACGCTACAGCCCCAGAGGCAAGACTGCAAGAGATGATCCTTTCCTATCCTTCGTGGCACCTCTGCCAATAATGCAGCAACCTTCCTTCTCATTCACTTTTGGCTTATTCCATGTTCACACTGTTTGCTATGAAGCTTTGGACCGTCCTGTTTTACCCCGTTGTACGGGTCTGCGTGGGTGTGTCTCCTTCACTATGAATCCACCAGCGTACGTAAGGACTGTTTTTCAGATTCTTTTCCTTGTCCACTAGGTCAGTCAAAACATCATATTAATAGCAGGCATTTCCAAGAATACTGCTTAGTAAAACTTCACTTCTATTTCCAGCTCCCTAAAGCCAGGATGACGCTTAATAAAGCTTGCAGTCTCCTCAAGAGAACGGGATGTTTTACTCCTTGTTATATAACCTTACCTATACCAACCACAGACAGAAAATTATTAGAGAGCCAAAACCTTTGCTACCTTCTCTATTTCTGTGACTACCCATCTCCTAGAATACAGCTCCACCGCTGAGAGCTGATCAGGTCCAGAAGAGATGTGAGCATGTCTATCTGATCATGTCTGTTTCCAAACCCAAGATATCCTCTACCCCGGGGGACTGACCCAGCGGCTACTCACCAAGCTGGGAAAAGTTGAATCTTGTTCCAGAAGGCGAGGTCACACTGGAGCCAGAGGAAAAGGGGGAATTAGCAGCGGTGTCCTGGAGGCCTCCAGCGGAGTGGGACCGTAACCATTCTTTTGCGTCTTCCTGCGTGCGTAGCTGGGAGGTGGGGGTGTACCTGGACACACAGAGGCCAGGCTGCAATGAACCTCGACTGGCACGACAACCAGCTCCATGGAGCAAAGGACACAGACTTAAAAAGAAAATATACACCTGACGATGATCTTAAGAAAAAAAAAAATCACATCACTACACGCCCTGAAACTTACAAAGTTTCTCAAATCTCTTTTTTGGTTCATTTGTTCCTTGGCTGCATTTGGGGGTGCGGGGGGATCCTAAATCCTTTCAGTTTGGAGGGAAGACCTGAGGGGGGAAGGTGGGTAACGTGCCGCTGGGCGTAGCTGTAACATGTCCCTTCAGGGTGGTGCCACATCAGAGCCTCCACCCTGACGGCAGTGGAGCAACAGAAGGAGCTGCTGTCAGAGCTTCGAGGAAGTTTTGATGAGGTCACTCCTGGCATGTGCACTCTGTAGCACGGGCAAGCAGCCGTGAGTCACAGCGCAGTGCAGTGCGGATATGAGAAGGGACATGGCGGGGTGGGTGCGGGGGCCCACAGGGCCACAATGGAGCATGAACCGGTCTTCGGGAAAGGAAGCCCACACGACTGGGCTTTGCATGAGGACTCTTAGCACCCTCTTCTGCATTCAGAGCTGAGGTTTTAGGCTATGTTCATCTGATTCCCAAACTGACCCTCTCTCTTTTACAATGCCACCAGCGGCACCTGGAATTTCTGATGTGCCCAAGTGGCCAGAGGATCCTTCGACTACATACTTCGGTTACTAGAAGAATTCCTTTGGCTCAAAAAGATCTTGTTGGTGTGTTGCTTTTGGATATGTGGGTGTGAAGGGAGTGAGCTGGACAGAGAGAGTTACAGTGACAGGGAACAGAAATGTTTCTTCCATTTTCACTAGCACTGATAGACATGCAACTTTTTTTGAGCTTTACCTATTGGCTGAAAGTTCATTGCATGTCACAGATCCCTATTCTAAACTTTTTTTTTTTCTTTTTTGGTGCCAGGGATCGAACTCAGGACCTTGCCCTTGCAAGGCAGGCGGCGGAACCACTGAGCTAAATCCCCAGCCCCTGAACTTTTTAAAAACCAATTTTAAGAAGTCAGAGCTACATAATTTTGATAGCTTTGATAGAGAAAGAAATCTATAACTCATCCCAAAATATCAATACCAAGAACCTATCTTCCTGTTGGGGCAACTGGGAGGCATTGAAATCAAACCTGTATTAGGAGTGGCATCCCATAACCAACCCATAACATCATTTAAGTATTCATCATGGTTGCTGACAAGCTGCGCTCAGAAGCACAGTGCAAACTCTTTTTATTTCTGGTTGCTATCTTTTTGAGACAGGGTCTCATTACATAGTCCAGGCTGTCTTGAGCTCATGACCCTCCTGCCTCAGCCTCCGGAGTGCTGGGATTACTACAGGTGTGTGCCACCATGCCTGGCTATGAAACAAACTCTCAGGTACAAAAGGCCTGGCCAACTTGGAGCCCACCGTGTTGAATTCCCTCTGGTGAGAGATCCTGGCTGGCAAATTTTACATTTTTCTTCTTAGGTTTACTTCTTATTTTTCTCAGAGCTTCTGCTGAAAGGAAGCATCAATACCTACCTCAAGTTACTGTTCAAAACACTCTCAGTCTTAAAAGGTGTGGGTTATTAACCACAGACACACACGACAGCCACGAAACATTTCATTCCAAGTTCCATTTTACACGGGAAGCACTTAATGCTGAGTGCAAGGTGAAGCCAATGCTACAGAGAATGGGGTGTTTAGAAAGCAGGAAGAGATGACAGCGGCCACCGTAGGACAGTAAGACCACAGGGACGGTTAGCAAACCAAGGTTCCTCCTGGTGGCAACGTGATGTGGGTGGTATGCACAGTGGTGACTTGGAGCATTCTGTTTCCCCAGTCTGAGCACCAGATCCGAGCCCAAGTCATGACTTCCTACGAATGGGAGGAAGTCGACCCAGTGGCCAGAGAGAAGATTTAGACAAGTAGGTGCAAGGTATCCCAAAAGCCATATATATCGAAGTTGGAGGAGAGGCTCCTCTCCTTCTGTGCTCTCCTCCCAGCTAACAAATCAGCATGCTGCAAGTCACAACCTGTGTGTTGGAAGCCAGCCATGTGAACAGGATGGTCATGGTGAGTGCCCAGAGACGACAGCCCCAGCCCCCCACCCCATCAGCAATGACTGTTCCCTGGGCTTGCCTGGGGATATTTTTCATGAGATGGTTTTATCATACCAAGCCAGAAAAAGCACAGCCCCCGCTCAAGCGCAAATAAGCCACAAATGGAGAGATGAGAGCAGGGGAGCTGTCATCCAGAATCTTCCTGCAGTGGCCAAAGCAGGGACCCCAGCCCAGCCCAGCCCCCACCCCCCATCAGCCATGAGAGAGCCACACAGCCAAGCTCCAAGGCCACAATAGGTGGCGTGGGTGCAAGGAGACAGATACCTGAGTCCTTTCTTAGGCAAAGTGTTCCTATCAAGGTGCGGGTCACTGTAGGAAAGTTAAAACAAAAACAAGAACTTCAGGGAAGCACCAGGGAAGCAGGGAATGGTAGGGGAGAAGGCTGGGGAGCTCCCAAGAGAGAGACTCCCATCACCACCGGGGACGGCTCTCTTACCCAGCTATGCATGCAACACATCCACATCCAGGAGCACAAACGGAACCCCAGCCTCGTCCTGAGCGGGCACCAGTGCACACTTTAACCCAAGTCACCAGGTGGCCCAAGTCGCTCAACCCCAAATAGTCTTCCTTTTCCACAGGTTCAAAGCCAAACTGAGGCTGTACACCTCTGCACCACCTCTAGGGCTCCTCGAAGAGAGGGATGCCAGGCTCCCTGCACCCCTACCTCCGGCCCACCCCAAAGGCCACTGGAAATGGCTTCAAAAGGGAGAAGGGACTCAGAGGATTTCAAGAGGCCAGCAGTTTGCATACTTGGAATTCATGTGTAACAAGTGAATTCCAGGTCCCTCTCAATTTCTCCTTGTTTCTGCCCAGCAAAGGCGTAGCTAGGAGCTCAGCCCTTGGCTGGGGTCAGGCATGTTACCACTTGTTGGCTGATAGAGTCAAGGCATTCAGATTTGCAAAGAACAAGGGTTTCAAGGCTTAGTTTGTTAGTCTGACAGTTTTTGCTGTTGATGGGGTGAAGAGGGTTTCCATTTTTTTTTTTTTCTGGCATGAAACAACATCTGCTTGTTATGTTTGGCCAGGCTATGGCTCCCCCGACAAATTTAAGGTCAGCATCCATCTCTGAGGTCCACCCACAGTTGTAGGCGAACACAAGCTTGTAGGTTTGTGAAATCTCCACACTCCACACACTGTGTTTCTCATGATCATCACAGGATACGGGCACACAAAACACACAGAAGTCTGCAAGACGAAACGAGCCAAATTGCAAGAAAGGAGTTTGAAAGGGAGAAGAGCCAGCTGTGTGGGGAGGGGGAGATGGAGGAGGGGGGCAGGCTGCACAGTGGGTGGTAGGCATTTCTGGGCTGGGGTGGGGAGGAAAGGGCAGGGAGCTGGAAGGCAGGAACATGCCACAGGAGGCCACAGGAGATGCGAGTGAGAGCTTCTGCCAACCCAGGGCAAGCAATGGAGATTGAGTGACCTTCCCAAGCCAAAGGAAGGGGCCAGCCCAACCCCACCTCTCCCTGGGCTTTCGTGGGCAGCAGAACAAACCCCCCACTGGCATGTCTGGGGGTTCATAGAATACAGTAGAGCCACAGACACAAGCGGAAGCCTCAGACCAACAGGCTCGCACAAAACAGCTGGCTTGACAACGCATGGGTAGCGGGTCCCAGAGGCTGGGAGAGCCCCTTGTCTGTGGTGTCATTACCTGTCCTGTTTCCTGGGCAGAGTACTTCTGCAGAACTTAGGGCTAGCAGCAGGGGAAGAGAGAGGGCTAGAAGTCCGGGCAGGTAGAAAACAAGAGAAGGAATATTAGACTGAAGAAAGGAGAGGCACTGGCATTCACAGTCATCCTGACATCCTGCCCTTCTCCTTCATGTGCAGAAATTTCTACAGTAGAATCCAGGGCTCTGAGCATGGCTTCTGGCTCTTTGCACACTTTGCGAGGGGAGGGGACAGAAGGAGCCAATGGAGGTCGGAGAAACTGAATGTAAACGGGAGGGTTTCGAAGGCTGAATGCCATTTCCAGTGGTAGCACAGATCTGCCCCCAAGAGACTTCCAGCAGTGCCAAGCACCAAGAGTAACCACAGGAATGATAACGGGAAGCAGAGCCCAGGTAAGTTCCACCCCAAACTGGCTTCCCCAAGAAAGAGGAAAGAGCAAAACGCTGTCACGGGGGAGGACGTGTGAGCTCCTGGGGTCCCTAGCCTCGACCTCTGCACTCTGGGAAGGGCGTCTTCCAGGGGCCCAGCACCAACCTTTCCGACAGTGTGGTCTTCACACTGTTGGTTCGCACAAAGGGCGTCAGGGAGTCATCCTTGGAGGAGCTGAGGAGGCCCATGGAGGAATTGTGGCTCAGCCCCCCTCCGCTACCGAGGGAGATGTCAATGGACTCGCAGCTGGTGTGCAGGCTGCTGACTGACTGGAAGCCCAGGCCATCCTTGCTGACCACCGAGGAGCTGCTGGCGGTGGTGCCCCACGTGAGGCTGTTGGAAGGGCCCGAGTGGACTGAGCTGGGACTGGACGCTAGAGGAGACTGGTTGAGGTCCACGTTCTTACTGTAGAGAGGGCTGCTGCTCCCATTGCTCAGGATGCCACTGCCTGATGGGGAGTCTAAGTTGCCTTGCTGGGTCATGGTGGCATGAGGGTTGGAGATGACCACCGAGTTTTTCATGTTTTCAGTGGTGGCGATGGGCACTTGCTTGGTAGGCTTCCCACCAAAGAGTCTGTGAAGACAGAAAGGGTTGTGTGGGATGGACACCAGGGCCAAGGGCTGCCCGGCCATTAAAGGGAGGTGGGCACAGCCCTCCCTGCTGAAATGGCTGAAGGTGCTCTGTGGGAAGGGATGCCCCGGAAGGAGGCCTGAATTCGGGAGCTATCTTCAGGTTCTAGGCTGCCACTGAGCCCCAGGCTCTCTAAGCCACAGGGTGATGGAGAATAGTTTCCTACAGACCTCTCCACACTGGTCCAAGATCCTGACTCCCTTTCTTCCTAGAAATCAACTACCTATGAATGGCCCTGGCCCAGGAAACATCTGAAGATCTGTCTAAATCATCTCCATGCCCAGGACACCAGGCAAACCCAAAACAGATACTCAGCTTCAGGCCGCTTAATTTCAAGAGATTTGGTTTCCTTGATTTCAAAACACAACTCAAGTAATTGGGATCACGAGTCTCGATGTGAATGGAGCCCAGGAGAAGCATCCCTACAAGCGGGAGACGGGCCAACCTAGAGGCCGCATTTTCAGAGCCAGACAGCTTGTATGCGCCAATGACACACACGGAAAGGTTGCTGGGTTCACAAGACATTAGACCAGACACACTGGGTGCAAACCACGTCTCTGCAACAGACAAACAGACATGCCACATAGCGTCACCCTCCCTCTCCTCCTGACTGAAAATGTGCCCTCAGGACGGGACACAGAATGGCACAAAGAATGCTCCCCAGTGGAATGGTAGAACTGGCTTACAGTTGGAGGGTGGACCACGTTCTAGTAATACAAAGGCATTATTCCACCCACCAGAAGTAGAGGGTGAAAGGGCCGGGGATTTAGCTCAGTGGTTCAGTGGCCTGCCTTGCAAGTGCAAGGACCCGAGTTCAATCCCCGGTACCATAAAAAAAAAAAAAAAAAAAAATAGAGGATGAAATAAATACCAGAGTGACAAAACGGTTATGATAGGCATGCTGCCTGTTACCCAGATTCTCAAGGCAATCCAAGTCTCCCTCTACTATCTGCAAATAGTCCTACAAATCTAATCACTGTAAACAAGCTAATATATAATCAATTGATCAATGCTCACTGGAGTGTGGTGACAGAGGAGAAATACTGTTCTTCTGATGACAACCCAAGAAGAAAATATCCTGTTGTAGAATATTGGCTTTGAACATTTGCATACTCTCAGTGACAGGGGCCTCACTACTAAGAGAGTAACTTGCTCCACTGCCAATCTTGTTTAATTGTTAGAAAGCCAAAGTATGACCCATTTCTTTCTGACTTTGATGCAACTGTTCCTCATCCTGCTACATTTAACTACACAAAAATAAGTCCCATCTTTTGCCTGTCAGTCAGCCCTTCAAATCACGTAGAGTTCTCTGCACACTTTAGCTAAGTTCTCCTTTGTCCATGCTGCGTAACACTGGGATGAACCCACAATTGCTGAGAGCTGCTCCCAGCAGAGCCTGAAGAGCTGCCTGCATTTTCACATACCCTAGGCGCTAGACATGGGGTCCAGGAAAGTGCCTTTGTTGTTACTAAAGGAAATCCATAATACCAAATATGACCTACAAGACTTGAGGTAAGAAGCAGTGAAAATTTCCATTTTCAAGGCAATCTGTTAAAACAACAAAAAGCAGTTCAGCAGGACCTTCCCCCTGGAAAAAAGAATCAGTACTGAAATCCTAATAATCAAGTCTGGACAAGAACAGTGAACAGCTTCATTATACCTTTCATGTGGAATGCTTCTTCTGAAGTCTTTTCAAACATTCCTGCTCAACCCCCAATAGATGCATGTGCATATAGTTTCTATGTTTTCACTGCTTAATATTCTATCTCTGGGACTTAGGATAAGAAATGTCCTGGGAAGGCCGGACAGCCTCTACCCTACTCGGCGGCAGTGGGGGAATGGTTCAAAGGATAAGGGGATAACAACAGCAGGCAGCATTGAAAAGACATGGAAAAACCAGAGAATCACATTTCCACATTAGGAAATCCCACCAGCTGTGTCAATGTGGGAAAATAATGCCTTTTTAGGGCAAATAGGAAATCAATTTCTCCCTTTTAGAGATAGTTTTGCTAAAGACCCTATGGGTTTTTTTTAAGCTAAAATTTCAGAGACTAATTTGGAAATATATATGTAGTATAAAAAAGTGTGTGTGGGGGGGTTCAGAAATGGATCTGGCTAAGATCACGGCCCACTGCAATGAGGCAGCTTAGCCACAGACTTACCAACAGAAGCAGGAAAAATGAACTGCTTCCCATGAACTCGTAGCCCTGATCTGAGAGGATATCAAGACCTCATCTTGCACAGTGGCGAAATTTTACAGTGTGTTCACAGGCCAGACGGCTGCAAAGGTTAACTTTTATAAGAACCCACAGAAAAATAACATCATGCCCATCTGACAGAGGAGAAACCGAGGCAGAGCTGTTAAGAAAGGTGACATGGCAGCTAATGAAGAAGGACCTGGGATCTGAACTCAGGATGGTTAATTCCAGAGACCTTTGTTTTTTATTCCAACACCAAAAAATAACTTGCCAACTATAAAACTTCTGACAGAGCAGCATTACCCGACTGATACCCAGGAAAAACAGAGGTTGGTTCCACCAAGAAAAAGGAAATACTTCCTCCAGGGTGTCCTTCCTCAGGTCCCAGCTGCGGGCTGAACCTCGCATTTACCTACTCACCTTCGGAGGGTGGGAGAGGCCACATCCGGGTATTTGGCCCCGGGCTGCAGGGCGGCTTGGGCTGAGCTTGTCACAGGCACAGGCGGGGCAGCCGGGTTCACTTTCACGGAGTTACAGGAAGCTACGCTCTCACTGTCGGAAGAGACACCCTTCTCCTTGTCTGTCTGGTTAACCAGGCCTGGCAGGGAGCTGCCCAGGGCTGTTTTCGAAGGCTCCCGCAGCTTGGGCACGGGCAGGCCTGCTGACTTGCTGCTGATGTTGGAATCGATGCTGCTGGTGCTAGACCTGTTCCCAGCCCCGTTCCGGCTGTTGGACTTACTGGGCCTCGGCAGACTCCGGTACTGCAAGTTTGTCCGGGAACTGAGAGACAGATACCCATCGTCCTGATTCTGAGTCCCGTCCATGCTTGTCTTTCGACCGCTCGACCGACCCACGAGCGCGGATGACTTTGGGATCTTGCCCAGCGTGGCTGATCTGCTGGTGACAGTGGCCCCGCTGGCTGTGATCATGGCCAGCCCGGCCACCGAGCCACTTTGCTTCTTGAACCCAAAGCTGTTGGCGTTGGCGGTGGGGGTCCTGGAGCTGCTGGGCAGGGGCTTTTTGGATTCGTCACCACTGCTGCGGCCTGCGTCAGATGGGGACCGCTTCACTTGGGAGGCTTTGGGCGAAAGCTTTCCCTTCTCTGATACCTTTGCATCATCTGTTTTTCCTGAGCGAGAAATCAGCTAGTTTACTTGCTAATCCAAGAACTCAGCCCCTCCAGGTCGGCTAAGACGCTCCCCATACCGGTGAGCAGGCTCACTTTTTCCTAAGGGGAGGGGAGGCGGGACCCTGGGGAGGCTGGAAAAGAGCTCTTTATCGAGATAATCTAGTCTACTGCTGTCACAGTAAGCCTTTTAGGAGGTGTCAGTGATTTTCCTCATTTGCAAAGCAATCTAGATTTACCCAGGATAAAGCAATGCCAGATAATTTTTCCTGATATGCTTGAGGGCAAAAACAACTCTGCCTTTTACTGACCTTTTACCCTCTGTCCCCTACAAGATTGTCCCTAACATTTCCAAGGAGTCATCCTGCCCTTCTTTACACTCAGCTCCTAAATCACAGACAACACAGCACAGCAACACGCCCCTGTGTGTAGTCACCATCACCCCTCATATGGTTAAACAGCCCAGCGAGCAGCTAAGCTGACCGGCACGTCCAATGGTTAAATTGCCTTTCACACCCTTATGTGTTTCCACTCAGAAAAAGGGATGTAAACCCTCATGCAAGTCGATTGCTAGCAGAGCAGAAGCCCAAGGAAAAAATCAATAATGGCAAGTGCTTGCTCCTGCACTGTTTTGGCTCTGGACTCACCCGTTCCTGGGGTCTTCAGCGCACTTGCTGGGGCGGATGGCTTCGTCCGTGGCATGGTGATGCCCACTTGTGCCGTCATGCCCCGCCGCCATGAGCCTGTCTGCGAGATGACTGGATTCTTCTTGCCTGATGTGCTCTTGTCTGACTCGTCGGACACGTCCGAGGGGTTCCGCCTCCACTTGGCCCCCGGCTCCATCTTTATGCCGCTGTCGGACCCTCCGTCGGATTTCTTGACATCGTCGCCAGACCACAGGGAATTCCTCTCCACCTGCGAGTGCTTCTCAGCATCAGTCTGTGGACAAAAGTCCTTCGGTTAGTTCTCCCTGAACTCCAGGCTGGAGAGCCCCCGACTCCAAAGGCAACGATGCCAGGATACTACGCTGAGTCAGGGGAACACAAGGCGCGTACTTTCCAAAAGTTTGGATGCTTGAACTCTGACTACGTTGTTAGAAAGTCTGATGTTTTTTTCCAAAGGAAAGTAAAGAACATAAATGTGTCCTCAGAAGAGAAGGTGTGGGGGGAAGCAAAAGAACCAGGAAAGAAGAGGGAAGGAGCCGTAGGCAGGAGGACGGGCAGAACAGATGAGATGTGGTGGGAATTTAGCCACCAGCTCTCCTCCAAGCTGGCAGCTGGCTCTCACCAGCACAGCTCTCTAGGCAGCATCCTGCTCCCCAGCCAGCATCCAGCCTTGAATTTCCCTTTGTTCTGCCGCCTTCTCATCCCTGCACCGGCAGCAAGGATCTTTGGATCCAGCACAGCGCCTCAGCCGAATATACCAAGCAAGCAAGCAAGCAAGCAAGCAAGCAAGGAAGCAAGCAGGAGCAGCTGCTGACTCCACTAAATCAGGAGAGCCCAGGGGAGCCTGGCTGAGGGAACAAACCCTCAAATGCCGTCCAGTTCTCGCCCACCCAGCCTCATTTACATGCCCCTGCTTTGCTCCCCTCGGGGCAGCTGTTCAGACAAGGGACATCATTAACCAGCTTCCTTCGGGAGACCCCTGACCTGCTGGCCAAGGAACCCAGGAGGGGACAGAAGTGTGAGGCTAATGGTGGCTACGCCAAAAGGCACAGAGGGGACCAGACTTGAATATTCTGGGGGCTCCCTAAAGGCAGAGGCCAGGAGGAGGAAACCAGGAGGGGAAGGATCAAGGCACAGCAGGGCAGAGGACAGCAACACTTCTGGGAAACTAGGACCACGCTTGCTACCAAAAGTGGGCAGCACCAGTGAGGAGGGAGGCGACCACGACCACCTGGCAAGCACCTGGCCTAAGTGCACTCACGCTCCCCTCTGCAGACACCATGGACAAAGGGAGCAAAAGCGACCAACTGACAAGCAGCTGGACCCTTGCATCGCCATCCCAACCACCCAATGGGCCCCTCATTTGCTCAGTTACTCCTCAAACACATACTGACTTCCTGTGAAGTCCCAGGCACCAGAGAGAGATCACAGGAGGAAAACACTCGTCATGTGGCAGTGGCAAATGACACGCAGTGGGGGATCCCACACTGGGGCGTGGGGCAGGTGCTTATCAGGACCTAGTGAGTAAATGAATGAACAAGGATGCACTTCATGGACGTCAAGGAATGTAGGAAGGTAAGAGCGTGGTCTGCAGTCATTTTCCAGCTGTCCCAACTTCCCGGCCCAGGTTTTGCTGTAAATAAATACCCTGGAGCTGGGCGAGGTGACACATACCTGTAATCCCAGCACTCGGACGGCTGAGGCAGGAGGATCGCTGTGAGTTCGAGACCAGCCTGGACTACACAGTGAGTTCCGGGTCAGTCTCAACTACATAGGGAGACCCTGTCTCAAAAAAACTAAAAGAAAAACCAAAAAAACCCAAAAATAGCCCGGGATAGTCATCCAAGCAGAACGTGCTCCATGCCTGCTGCTTGCCAGGGGGAGAGGCTGGGAACATTGACTCTCGGCCCTTCTGGAGTTTATGGTCAGCAACAGAGGCAGAGATGGAACAAATAAATACAAATATGTAACTGACTTACTATAAGGAAAAGGGCAAGGGCTTTTGATCAGAAGTACAAACCTCCTTGACCTAATTTAGATCACGACGGGGAGATGTGTAGCAGTGGTCGGCTAAAAACTTTTGGAAGAAGTGATCTAAAGAAGAAAAACTTACTAAGTGAACTTGGGGGAAAGGCAAACAGGGATCAGGAATTGCATGTGCAAAGGCCTGGGGACAGGAAAAGCTTGGCTTTGGAAGCATTTCCTTAATAAATATTTCTTGGGTGCCACTGTGTGCTGGGTAAACTCATTTGCACAGGGAATACTACAAGAAACAAATTCAAGTCTTCAGCCTCACAGAGTTTACATTTAAATACATTCTAACATTCTAGTATGCTCTGAAATGTACTGTAAATTTAACACATTCCATATCCAGGGTTACTGAATTACTTCTTCGAATGTTCTTAGACCAGTTTCCCCAGTTGAATTGTAATGGTGCTAATAATTGTGGCAAGTAACAAAACCTGCTGAGCCCTTACTCGGCGCCAGGCACAGAACTAAAGTGTTCCGTGGGACCCTTCAAGTTGAATCAGCATCGGTAACCACGAGGAAGTAAGTAACAGCTCACATTCTCAGTGTTACACAGGACAACTGAGGCACAGAGGGGGGAAAAGCTGCCTAAAAATCACATAGTAAATGTACTCAAGATGCAGGCGCTCCGTGATGCCAATGCCCAAGCCCATGTTATAACTCTTAGGCCTCACTGCATTCATCGGTTCTCTAAGTCCCCGGACAAAAGAATTCCCACGTTCCCTGTACACCCAATACTATCCAGACACCCACGCATTCCGGTCCCATACTGGTGGACTGGCTGGCTACACTCCCGCCCAGCCCCTGGGTGAGGGGGCCCTTCGAACCCCAATTCCACCACGGACAGAGAGAGAGCACAGATTGCAGCTTCTCGCTTGGTCTCTGTCTGTCAGTCTGTCTGTCTGTGAAGAATAACCCTCCAGCCATCACACCCGCTGCCTGGGTCCAGGGTGACAGCCTTCTCCACTCTATTTCGAATGGCTGGGCGTTTGTCCTGGGGCATTCTCTTAGCTTTGAGTTGACAACTCCTGGGCAAATCCATCCTAAGCCATGCACCAATCCGCTGGTGATACCTCCCGGAGCCAACAGTGACTACTTCCCAGCCTCTCCTCTGTTCCCACAGCGCACAAGAGCAGGGTCGGCGGGGGATTCACACCACTCTGCCGGCAGATTTGGACCCTTTTCTCCCCGTGAGGCCTGGGCCCTGCATTCCCACCTCTATGGCTCCTCTGTCCCAAGGACCACACACACATGCACCGCATACTGGGGATCAAACCCAGGGTCTTCATACTAAGCTTTACCCCAGCCTTTTTTTTTTTCTTCAACACAGTCTTACTAAATCACTAAACTGCCCATGGTAGGCTCAAGGTTGTGATTTCCTGGCTCTATCTCCCACAGTGCTGGGACCATCAGCTTCTGAAGGATTCTTACCGCTCCCACTCGGCAGTCTCCTGACCCATGCAACAGCCTGCTGGGCAGGTAGGGAAATAAGCCAGGAGGGACCCCGAAGGGAGGCTGGGCTTCAGAGTGAGAGGGTGGACTGGGTGAGGCCGGAGGAAAGGGAAGCCTGGCGTGACCTGTGGGGAAGGGCATGGCTTTGGTGTTCAAGTGACCGGGCCTAAGTTGCTAACCGTCTCTGAGGCTGCTGCGCTGTGTGTAAGACAGGGTTAATAGTGAACAGGCCTCCTAGGGAGGGGATGGCGAACTCAAGGAGGTCAGAGTACAGATACCCTCAAAACAGTGTGCCTTTCTTTCGCCAACTCTCCCACCTGTGGCATTCGGGTCCGTCATGAGCTTTATCCCAGTTTTGTCTTTTGCAAGGGTGAACAGGCTACTTACTACTGGTCTTCCTGTGATGGCCGCAAGTCCCAGAGGTCAGGGACACCCCCTTCTCAGTCCTGGACCCCGACACATCGAGAGGATGATTTGGCTGAAGTCCGAGCCCCATTGACAATGGAAATCCTTAGTGCCACCAGCACTGTCACTAGCCATTTGTCACACCGGGGACTGTGTCCCTCAACACACGTTCTTAGCTCATTTGTCCTCCGACGTTGGTTTACTATCCATATTTCACAGGCGACATAAACCCAAGTTTGCAAAGGAAAAGCAACTTCCCAGAGTCAGGAGAGCAGCTCCCAGCTCCAGCTGAGTCACCCCAAGTCAGGATACACGCAGGGGACGCCAGTGCTATTCGTGACCCTCCTAGAACAGGAATCTTTGCCACGTATTTCAGAATTGCATTTCCCCGATGAGCAAAAGTTAAGCTGATAGGGAAGCATCTTCTCCCCCCGACATATTTTAGGAAAACTCCACAAACACTGACGGTGAGGGGACATCTTGGGATGACCCCCTTTGCTCCCCTGCCCTTAGAATGGTGCCTTCCACAAAACCGAGAGAAAACTGAACAGTCCAGCAGTGCCCAGATGACAACGGGGGAGGCGATGCGTGTCAGTCCTCTGCCACCAACACGAGGTCTCCCACCGAACTGCCGCATAAGACAAGGTGAACTGCTCTGAAACTACAAGCAAACTTCATCAAGAGCATGGGAAATATTAGGTTAGCAACCTGAATGGAAGAGGGAAAGGACAGGAAATGCAGCGGAAGGAAGGAAGGAAGGGTGGGAGGGAGTGGGAAAGAAGCAGACAGGGACGGATGGAGAGAGGGTTTGAGGAGCTTCTGAACAACCTCAAGTCTCCGGCACACACGTTCAGGTGGATTCACCACGCTGCTCTCAGGCTCACCCAGCTCAGTCTACTTCCGCTTTGGGTGGACACAATGATCAGCATATGCGAGGATGCCACTCACACTTGACTTAGTTTCTTCCAAGACACCAGTCTGGCTGCCCCTGGAGAGAGGAGGTCTGTCCACATCTCCTGGACCTCAGCCCTGGGGCCCACACACACCTCTGGGGCCCTCTCAGCAGGCCTGACGTCCCAGACAAAGGGAACCTCTGTCCCAAGGGCCTCCTCCTGCTCCCTCAATCCCTACGCCAGTCTTGCCAGATGATGACGTCTGGGTCATCCACATGTGAACCGAGACAGGCCGCCAGCGTGTGACAGAACTGCATGAGCCGCAGCGGGCGGCCTGGACTCTCCTGGAGGTGGAGTGGAGGCGCCTGGGACAGGAGTCAGGCCCTCAGCCTTCCTCAGGGCAGGAAGCTGTGAGTTACGCTGGTTCAAACAGTGTGAGATGCTCCCTTCACTAGAACAAAGGGAACATCACTGAAGCTGTACTTCAGGACACCAATGGCAGAGAACTTCAAGACTGCGGTACGTTTCTGTTATCCAAGACCTGCAATTTCCATTTTTTTTTTTTGAGAAAGGATCCCACTATGGCCCTGAACTCATGGCAACCCTCCTGCCTCAGTGTCCAGGCTGCTGTGATTGCAAGCAAGCACCACCACACTCTGCTATTTAAATATTTTAGGTGCAGCTAGATGGACAGGAAAGAGCTACCCTAGGGAAGGCAAACCTCTTATATTTTCTTGTAGTGTGATCCACAGCCCTTCGTCCAGCATCCCTGAACCTCCTGACGTGACCCACCAAGGGGCGTGGAGGGCTTGGCCTCACCCACATTCAGCTGTGCAGTGACAGGAGATCCTCTCTAAGCGCAGGTCTTTACTCGGTATCAAGGGAACTCTGGACTCCCACTAGCTCGGCGGGAGCGGGTGCAGACCAGGACAGTCTCTCCTGATCCCTCCCGTGCTGCGCTATCTAAGGGCGCCCTGGGTGCTGGGTGCTCCCTGACGCCTTCAATTCAGGATGAATCTCAGGAGAAAAACGAAAGAGCCAGTGTCCGCAAGATAAGGAAAACTGGTGGACAGGATATATGACACACGGTGGGTGGCTGGGTGCTTCTAATTTGTGTCTAATCGCTGATTAACAGGGACGGCTGCCAGGCAGTGTGGCTCAGTTTGGTTCTGTTAAATACCTTGCTTAATGGCATGGAATATTCTTATAAGGAAATGAGCAATGTTAAGGGGAGCCTGAATAAATTTTACAAAATTACATACTTTGTACCCTTTTCTTTTCATTTGGGTAGTGTTTTTTTTAAATACAACCACCACCACCTATTCTCTCTCCCCTAAACTAGTTACAAATTCTGGCTAAAGTGAAAACATAGGAGGTAACATCAAGATGCCCCACCTCCTCCACTAGCCCTTGCCTCTTGCAAATGTCACAGCAGAGGAGGTTGAGAACGCTGCATCCTCTCTGTCTACAGGACAGAAGCACATATTCACTTCAGCCCTGCTCCCCAAGGAGAGGCCCAGGAGAGCCCAGGTATCACAGCAACCATAAGAGGGGCTGTGAGTTCTGTCCTCCCGAGGACCTGGTGGTGTAGACGACCCACGCAGATGCCCCGGGGTTCACACCTCACCAACACAGGCTTCCCCAGTGGTACAAAAGGTCTAAGTCAGCACACCACGCTGACTGGTCCGGGGACAAGAGGGGTGAGGACAAGTCCCCACCTCTCTGAGCAGCACTCCCGTTCCCAGCAGGGAAATGGGCCACTGGGTCTGACCACTGCTGAGCACCTGGGAAGGCTGAGCAGGCTGAGCAGGCTGGTGCCTGAACCAAATGCCCTGTGTTTGAAACATAAAACCTGGGAGTTGAGGGGGAGCCATAGGCGCCTCTTCCCAGGGCAGCTGGCTGGCAGCTGTGAGGCACACTGGGGAGAGGACCTGTGGGGTGGGGACTGACACTTGCGTGTCTGATGACCGAGGCCACCTGGAGCAATAGCTCTTGATTTGTAAAGAGAAACCAGAAACACATTTTCATGTGAAATAATGTGGTTTAAACATTTTTGGCTCGGAATCGTGTTTACAAGTAGCATAATCCTGCAGGTTACACAGAACACGATGGCAGGGGCCTCAGATGGACCGACTGTCCCCAGCCTCAGGCCAGGACACACTGGTCTCCTGGTTGTCTCCCAGCCTTTGTTCCCACCCATCACTGAGAGCAGAAGCTCACGGGAATGAAGAGAGGACCCACTGTAGGCTAAGATCTGCTCACAGAGCCTGACATCCGTCTGTTTCTTTTTATTTATTTGTGTTTTCTTTGTTTTTGTTTTGTTTTTTTGTACCGGAGACTGAACTTGGGACCTTGTGCTTGCGAGGCAGGAAGCGGCACTACTGAGCTAAATCCCCAGTCCATGTGGCATTTTTTGTTTGTTAGTTTTTTCAGACAAGAGTCTTGCTATGTCACTCAGGCCGGCCTTCAACTCACAATGTAGTCTAGGCTGGCCTCAGACTCTCCAAGATCCTCCCACCTCAGCCTCCCCAGGCAGGGCCTCTCCTCCCTCGCTTGGATTCTGCTCTCCCCAGACGCCCCTCTCAGCCCAGATGGCCCTGTGTTCCCTACCTGCACATCCAAGTTCTTCCGGGAGGAGGCCGGTGTGTTAGCGTAGGAGCTGATGGAGGAGCTGGTGTTGATGTCATCCGTGCTGAGGTTGTCTATGGTGTCACTGATGCCACTGCTGACGGAGCTGCTGTCGTCCCAGCTGCCAAGACAAATACGGCCTGAGCACAAACCTCGCCACGGCTCAGCTCCAGCCGTGGCACAGACGAGGGCAGGCTGTCCCCAGAGTCCACCCACGAGCTAATGTCTCGGTGCAGCATCTGCCTGGGAGGTGACTGCACCTCCTGTGCTGCTGTCCCCAGCCGGCCCTGTGCGTGGGGCTTCCATGAGCAGAGGCCACGACAGCAGCCCGGCCCTCTCAGTGTACCCTTCACCTGGGGACCTTTCCAGGTCAGCAGCTCCTTCCAGGCTCAGGGCCAGAGCAGGAGCAGGCAGTTGAGGGACAATGCCACAGGCGTGCAGGGAAGAATGGCTGAGGGTCCCTCCCCAGGGCTCAGAGCACACACAGGGGACTCGGACACTTGCAGGGCAAAGCCGGAGGCAGGAGTGCGGCTGCAGAAACCTGCCAGGTCTCTTTTTAGCTATAAATCTAATAACATCCTGAACTGCTAAATTAGAGGCCTTCATTCCCAACATTTGGATTCCCTGGATCATCCCCCAGCTGCTCACATGGATCTCTTGCAAGGGTTCTCTGTCTTTCTTCCCTTCTCACCAGCTCCCTATCTCACAGTGTCACCGTCACACTTAATCTGGCACCCGGGCCTGGGACCTCCCCTTGCACACTGTGTCTGAACTTGCACAGCTCTCTGCACCTACGGTTGCCCTGCAGTTCAGGGTACCGTCGTCGGCTCCGCCTGGGTCACCACACAAAGGCCAACAGGTCTCTGGGTGCTGCTTCTTCACCCTAACGATCCATTGTCCCGTGGCAGCCAGGATGACTCAGGTACTTCTTGTCCAAACTCCTACACTGCCCTCACAGCCCTCAGATCCTCCCTCAGTCTCCAGTCCTGACTCACATGTCGGCTGGGCCCTGTCACATGTGGTTCTGGCCCAGTTCAGCCAGGCTTTGCACTGGCTGTCTCTATTCTCAGACTCTATCTTGGCCTCCTACTCAGCTGAAGACTTGCCTCCTCCCAGAGGCTGCCTCTGGTTCCTGCTTGTGTCCCACACTCTTGTGTCTTCCCATTTGTTTGAGGGGTGGCAGGGATGCAAGGGGGTGAGAACAATACAGGTGAAGGTCTAAACCTTTAGATTTATTACAGTATAAGGCGCGTTGCCATTGATCCCACTTATCCTACTGTTGTTGCTACTTTTGGGGCCAGTTCTGGAAATCCTCCTCAGTGAGCTTTACAGAAATGTGGTGAATGGCCTGGGGATTTAGCTCAGTGGTTCCGCCGCCTGCCTTGCAAGCCCAAGGACCCGAGTTTGATGCCAGTACCAACCCCCCTCCCCCCAAATCAAAGATGCATATATTCTCAGTGCTCTCAGACCCACCCTGTGGTGGCTTAGTATTTATTTAGGATCAGGAACTGGGGCTGTGTCCCCTCCACTTCCAGAGACACAGTATGGATGCTTTAGATGATTCCTAACTGAATTCACAGGTGCAGGAGAGGAAGGGCAAGCTTCCGGTGCACACCCACCACTGGAAGTGGATTTTGAGTGCGCCCCCTCTCTACTAAATTCTTTGACAGATCACAACTCCTATGCCTCAGTTTCACCACACTAGCAACCATACGATGGATGCTTTACTGGGAAAAGCTCGTGTTGCAGATGGAAAAGGACTCAAATTTCCTCCTGCAATTATGAGAAAATCCCACAAGTCTTTTACTGCATCTGCTCTTTTAGGTTAGGAATTTGGTGTATCTAAAATTTCTTATAATCCTATGAAGAAGAAAGAGGACCGACGAGAGGAGCGTGTCTGGTGGGAGGGAGAATGGAAGTTAGTAACAGATGCCCATAAATACACGTCCCGGACTCTGTGCTTTGAAATTGTACCTGTCCTTCCCTGTGGCCTTTCAGCACCGCGATATTATTTCAGAGGAGGCCCTGGTGCACACAGGTCCTGCCACACTGGTGTCCAGAGGGCTGGAAGCTTCGGCCTACGGTACCAGAAACCCTTGTAACTGAGCCAGAGGTGGGGAGAGCCGTGGTGTAATCCAGAGAAGAGGAAGGGGCAGTGACACGGGGAAGCCCATGCCGTGCAAGGGTGGCCTCGAAACCTCCCGGAGTGGTCCATGTGCCAGAAACCAAAGCTGTGCCTACACCCGGAAAACCACCAGGTATCCTTCTCCTCAGGATCTCTGCGACACGTGAAGCCTCTCTGGATATAGAAATCACTTCGTTCCCACCTGGCTCTTCTCCAAAGCCAAGTCAGTGAGACTGAAATGTATTCTAAGGACAACTAGCTCCAGGGGCCGCTCTGTGAGAATAAGTAAACATGGGGGATGCTGTGATTCCCCCAAACACCTTCTAGGCCTCCACTACCAGTAATGAGCTCCCTGCCTGCCTAAGTAGCACCACCCAAATTTACAGGACCAAGGGAGGGGTTGGGAGTGGAAAATGCAAAAATGACAGGAAACCTAGAGGAGCCCTAGGCCGTGTTCGTGTACCTGCCAGAGCAAGAGGCTCACACGGAGAAGAGAGGGGCAGAGCGGGAGGGACCCGGAGGGGCCACCCTAGCGTCTTCTATCTGGCCATCGCCACAGCCAGAAGCACCCCAGCCAGAAGCACCCTGGACAAACCCATTCCCTTCTTCTGCTGGAACAAAGGTCCCCAGGAAGCTTTTCACGTCTCCATTTTCTAATCTCCAGGCTTCTTTATTGCTGATTTTACTCCACAGAGCATTTTTTAAAGCCCACACAGAAGTTTTTAAGTATGTGACCTAGGTTCCCAAATCTTCTACCCATGACAGTCACCCAGCTGCATGCACTACGTAACTGGCGCAGACGTGCTCTCTTCTTGCTCACGTGGGCTACCTGTGTGGCCCCACAGCTGATTCTGCAAAACCCATGTGTGGAATCACGACGAGCCACTCACACCCAAGAATCCTTTTCAGATCAGGACACTAGCCACAAAGAAACAGATCCGGTCTCGCCTGGCATTCGGTCACCTCCAACAGCATCTCCAGGGATGCTGGGCACTGTACTTGGCACATTACACGCATTTCCCCCTGGATGAGTAGAGGCTTGGGACCCAGATCTTAATAAAACGATGGGATTCAAACTGAGGTATAATGACACCCCGAAGCCCTCATCAGAAAGACAGTACATATGGTGGCTTATAGATAGATACAGGACATAGAGACCAGCTTTGAAATCTCCACCATCTGACCAGGCTCCATCTGAGCCCTAGGCAAGCATATCTAGCAGACACCTTCCCCTGGCCAACACCTAGCACTTTAACCAGAACCAAGGCTCTCAAATCCAAGAGTGTTAGTTTATCACCTCCTGGAGAAATGCAGATGAGGTAAAGGGAAAAGGGTCCACAAAAGTCACTGGAAAAGCCACTCCAAATGGAATAGGAGCTGGGTGAACTGGAATGTGCCTGCATTCCCAGCACTGAGGAAGGCTGAGGCAGGGGGATGGCAAGTTTGAGGCCAGCCTGGGCAACTTAGCGAGACCCTATCTCCAAAGATAAAAATAAAAAATAAAAAGGGTTAGGGATATAACTCAGTGGTAGAGTTCCTCTGGGTCTGATCTCTGGTACGGCGCCACCCAACCCAGAAAAAGAAAGAAAAGAAAAAACAAAGGAAGAGGCCATTAAACCAGGAGATCCAGTTTCAGAGTCTTCTAAGAGCTGCTGACATCATTGTGTCAGGAATTCAAATGCCACTCAGGGTTTAAAGTACAATTTTAAGAGCCCCAATACAAGCTATCTGCTAGGAAAAACGCAGGTGAGAGAGTTATAAATTACCCCGGCTTCACACACATCCTGCTTTGCCTCGTGTTGTGGGCAGTGAGCATTCCATAAAACCAAGGACCCTGAGACCCATTTCCTGCTTAGACACGTTTTAATGTTGTGCTCTTTGGGGGCAGAGGGTTGTTGAAAGGAGCAGGAATCTGTACCCATCCTGAATTCCTGTGATATTAGAGTCACAATTTCACTTCCCAGGAAGCAAAGCAACAAGATAGAATTCCAAGGTTAAAGAGATGATTTAAATGGATATTTTTCCACTGGGATTTATGCCCTGGCTCTTGGCAAAAGGCTAGGAGAAGAGGAGTTATGGAAGGCTCCAGGGGGAGGGAGGGTCATTATATTTTTTAAATGGACTCCCAGAGATAGAATGTTGTTTATTCAAGGGAAGACAAGCTAAATGATGTTAAAAAAAAAAAAATGAGACTGCACACACATACATTAGCTCTTCTCAGTTCCCTAACAAAACTGCAGCCAGCTCGCACCCAACTGTTAGAATGACAATTCTGAAAAGTGATCTTCAGAAAGCAAAGTTCCTGATCTTCCCCAAACTCCAAAGACTGGAGGCTTCAGTGCCCTTGGAAACAGTCCAGGCTGCCTCTCTCCAGGTGACAAAACTCTCACTGCTAACCCAGGAGACCCCACCCGCCAAGTCAGGCCTTACCTGCCCGATCTTCCCTTTAGGCCCGGAATCACTCACAGGGGCCATTCACGGTGGCACTCCAGGCCCCTACCAGACAGCTGCATTCAGTTACAAAAAGCCAGGACTGGTGGAACTCGTTTGCTGGCTATTGTTCAAGGCAATTGTTCCCCTGAAAGCCCAGGGCCCAGCGGAATGAGATCCTTTGGTGAGGTTGACTGAGCAAGTCCAGCCATAGGCTTAGGAGAAAACCCTGGGGAAGGGGACGGTCTGGCTACCTCCATTCCCACCCAACGGGTATGTTAACTATTTCCCCCAGCAGACTCCACCTGGCGCATCCTCCTCCAACCACTACTGGTGCCCATCAAGAAAATCTACCTTCAAAGAAGGCAGAGGATCCCTTCGGAGCCTTACTTTCACAGTCTGCCAGGAAAGGATAACAGAATAGTGTACTTTCTCTTTTGCTGTTCTTTTTTCTTCTGTCCTGGGGATTGGATCCAGGGCCTTCACCCGGAGCTACCTCCTTACGCCTGTTTATTTTTTATTTTGAGACAGGGTCTCACCATGTCATTAAATTATCCAGGATGGCCTCGAACATGCAATCCTCTGGCCTCAGCTTCTCAGAGTACTAAGATTACAGGCACACAGTGCCATGCTCAGTAGTGGATGTGGCTCAAAGTCATTGGTTTAAATTCCTGCTGGACCATGTGCTGTTTTCATTATGTGCATTATTTCATTTAATCCTATAACTCTATGCTAGAAATAATAACCAACACGAATCAAAAGCTTTCTTTATGTCTGATTCCATTGTTACTCAGTGTTTTCTTCCAAGTACACGAGATAGATACTAATACCACACCCATTGTAGAGATGAGCAAATTGAGGTTTGTGGAAATTTAGGCCCAAGAGTCCTGAAGCTGCTTCGTGAGTGTCCAGCCAGCATTTATTCATTAGCACATTTTAATATACATGTGCCACGTGCACTGGAAGGACCTCACATTCTCCACACCAGAAAAGATACGGTGACTTGAATTACAAAAAATAAAATCACAAGTGGTCTGGAGACACAGCTCAGTGGTAGAAGATTTGTTTAGCATGCAGAAAACCCTGGGTTTGATCCCCAGCAACACACACACACACACACACACACACACACACACACACAGTCTGAAACAGAAACAAAGTACAAGCAAGCTACATCTCTAGGCTCCCTCTCAGACCAGCACACGTGGCTTACAATTCTACTGCAGAATGACCCAGGGTATAAATTTGAATTAACACAAGAACAGTGTTTAGACACGAATGACAGCAAATTTAGTCTCACTTAGCAGTGGACAAAGGTACCATGAAGCTCAGGGGGTTCCAGATGGAGGCAATGTTGGCTCAACAGAAAAAAGTAAAATCGATCCCCGTTTGAATCCTGCATCTGTCACCTGGCATTTACCTGGTCAGAGCACCTCCACTTCTGGGAGACCCAGTTTCCCCCTGTGCGGTGCGGTGCTGTGCAGGGACACCCAGTTCTCATAAGGCCGCCGTGGGAGCAGGCTGGCAGGTGTGCACACAGCCATCCCCGGGCGTGTCTGAGATAACCAGCTCTGTCAGGTGCAGTCCAGGATGCAGGAGAGCAGCAAGGACTACAGGAAGGAGGTGCAGGCCATGTCATAAACAGATGATAAAGTCCAGCGCAAGAACTTGCTCCTTGATGCCATAAATGGACAATGTCCCAGGAGAGAAGCAGCTTCAACAGACGGTGCCAGGTGCAAGGCCAGTCATGGGGGGAGGTAGTGAGAGGGAAGCGCGGACTTCATAAAGAGGGCTCCAGGGGGATTTAGCAGCGATCAGAACGCGCAGGGCTTGAGTTTCACCCCACAGCACCTTTGTCCCATTTTGGTAACTTACCCCTTGGACTCGTAGGTGGTCCCCTGAGTAAGCGTGAAATTCCTCCCTTTGACTTTTGGGGCTTGGTCTGGCTGGAAACCCCAGAGCTCTGGTCCAGATGCCTTAGCCCCTCAGTGTTACAATAGGCACCAGGGTGTCTGCTGACCTCAGCTACACAAAGCCCTCTCTCCTCCACAGGGGATTGGACTGCTCACACTTGGGCCACTGCCTGGCAGCTCTTGCCAGGGATCTCAACAAACCCACCCTGGTTTTCTGTTTACCAGAAAAGATATTTCCCCTAGACATGGGCAGAACTTGGCATATTACAGCTAATGATGGCAACCACTCTGGATAGGATGGAGCACTTCCAGGCACCCGCTAAGTACTTCATGCATGTCACCTCACAAATGCCTCTCATTCTCCTCTCAGGAACAAATTATTAATATCCCCTTTGCACAGGTGTAGAAATCGGGGCTTGTAGAAGCCAAATGACATGCTCAAGGTTCCTGAATTCATAAATGGAGCTTGATTTGAACCCAGATCTGCCTGACTCTGAAACTCAAACTCTTCCTATCCACATTACCTCAATGTAAGCAAAGAAGTAAAGATGCTTTTACACAGGTTGGGGTCACACATGGACGCAGAATTTCTACTCGCTATCCAAGCTGGGGACATCTTAATGGAATCAAATTGTTTTAAAACATTTCTAAAAGAAAGAAAAGGTGACAAGGGGGCAAATTCCAGATATGGGATTGGCTGACTGCCTTAAGTTTAAGTAGGTAGAATGGGATGTGGGGTCCCCACACAGAGCTCCCAATAGACTTTAGGGACCTAGGAATGGGAATGCATGGAACAGAAGAGTTACCTATGGTCAGCACAAAGAGGTGGCTGTCTCATTTAGCCATTTGTCAGAGGCTTGCCCTTCAGCTGCCCCTTTCTGGGGCCAAGGGAAAGGGAAGGGAACCTGGGTCTAGAAACAACCCCTCAAAAGTCAGCTATGCAACCCAAGAGCAGCTCAAGCACAGCTAAATAGGCACCCCAGGCACACATGTGAACACTTTTGCCAACAGCTTGGGTCAGCGTGATCAACACGTCGCGTGTACATCTTCTCCCTCTGGGACCCCATAAATCCAGCTTCTTGGGAGGCAGGGCACAGCCCCAGGCAGGCTCCAAGGGCATCATGGGCCTTGCCAGATCTGAGGTCCACTTGGGACCCCACCCTCCCGGCCCAGTCAGGACATTGGAGAACTCCCAGCTAAGCCTAGGGCTACCACTCCCTCCCAGAAACAAGCAGAACCCAGGGGGCCAGGCAGAAACCCTGTACAAGCACTTCGGAGAGTCCTCTACGACAGTGTCCTTTATCTGGCAAAACTCAAGTCACACTTACAGAAGAAAACATCCTGAGCCCCTCTGCCGAGCCCACCCTGGAAGGCAGGCTTGAGGAGCTGGCCTGGGGGCTCCGATCAGCTGTGTGATCTTGAGCAAGTCACTCAACCTCTCTGTGCGCCTTGACTCAAAATTTTCCCTACCGATGATGCAACACAAACCAAATGAGTCAACATCTCTTAGATGCTTAGCACAGAGAAGGTGGTCAGGAGCACCGCTTTCTTCTTCCCTTGTCTGACTTAAAACAGAAACGTGCCAGGGAGGTAGCTGAGCTGCACAGTGCCTGACTGGCAAGCACACAGTCTGGATTTCGATCTCTGATACAAAGATTAAAACACACACACACACACATACACACACAGAGAAATGCGTGGCCCTGGGCAACTATCAAGGTCCTAATGTAGCAAGAAAAGTGCCTGTCCTTAAACCTCCCAGGCCACCTCTCCTGGAGCCGTTTCCAGGAAAACACACACACACACACACACACACACACACACACACACACACACACACACACACACACACACTCACAACCACCACCCAGTAATTTTCAGTATTAGTAAACACAACCGCAAGTTCACCAGGCTCTGTAGATTCCAAACAAAACCTCCAACTGCAAGTCATTTTAATCAGTGTCCCCAGCCGCGAGCAGTCCTCGCCCAAGGCCACACTGGTTTTTTTCCAGTTCACCCTTCCCCCTAAGCTGAAGCAGCTCCCCAAAAAAAAAAATCCTGGAAAGAAGAAAGAAGATTTAAGACAGCTGGGTGATCAACACCCAGTTTTTCAGGCTTGGCAGCCTAAGTGGCTAAGATGGCCTGGAAAATACTCAGTAAGTAGTCAAGTACCGAGGTGGACCAAAGACACTGGGGTAATACCTCTGGCTTCCACTGACACCACCAAGGTGAGAAGGAAAGAGGTGGGAGGTGAAAAGGCTTGCAGTCCTCCCCCCTACACACACACACACACACACACACACACACACACACACACACACACA